>NC_057799.1:162534994-162538629 GCF_018294505.1 Triticum aestivum | reverse complement strand
GTATGGTCGGTTTCTCCAAGTGCAGTCCCACGTGTCAGTGAAGAGTCAAGCCGAAGTGCATTCCGTTTGCGTGAGCCGTGTGCAGGACCGAATGTGTGTGGGGTGCAATGCGACCACGACAGGGGTGCTGTGAGTGTACCACCTTTTTTCCTTTTAAACTAGGTGCTTCGCCCCCTAAAAAAACTTGGTGCTTCACGCGATCCATCGATACTACTACTAGTAATCCGGTAATCCCGACTAAAACGGCGCGGCCAGGTCTTTTCCCGCGCGATATGCTGGGAGGTTGGCTTAGTTGGGTTTTTAGGACGAGTAATGCTACACCTACGTAATCCCAGTTACGTAATTAACATAATGTGAAATGTGTGAGCTATTGATTGTAGATTAGGGGGAGGGAGGGGCCCACCACCATGAAAATCAGGGAGAAGAGAGAGAGAGGCAATTTACGTTAACCCTTTCGTAGGTTCCCGTAGATGTAGAAAGATGTGAAATGCGTGAATGTGTAGTGGACGTACTATTGGAGTGCCCAAGATAAATTGTGTATGTAGACCCTATGTGTTTATTTACTTTGCATGTTAGCTTTGTCTCGATTTAATAAAAAGCAGAGTTGGTGATGATGGTGTACCTGCCATCCTGCAATATAGGTCGTCTGATCTATATCTAACGGATAGGAAGGAAACTATGACAATTTACCTGCACTCCTCTCCACATTGGCAGATAAGGCCTTCCCTCGTTCATCCTTTTCTCCCACAAGATCTTGATGTTCCGTGCAATGCACGGGCATCTTGCTAGTACTCCTACAATATACTATATTATTGTGAAAGTTCATATACACCGGCCAAGATTAATGCAAACACGGCATATTTTCATTACATTTCAAACTTTTATAGGACAGAAAAATAAAAGAAACCCGACCTTAAACCTATTCTACGGCGGCGACCGATGTCCTCCATCTGCGATCTCCATGTACGGGGGCGGGGTTCAAGACCCGTGAAGTGAAGATGCGGTCTCCGGCAAGGAAGAGTAGAACACGGGAGACGGACCGGCCAGTTGGCACACCATGCCCTGCCGCCTCCCATGCCCTACTCATCTTCGGAGGAGTCCCTGACCTCGGTGGTGCCAGACGTTGGATGGCGGCAAGTAGGACGCGTGGCTGACGGTGCTCCCATCGTCGGCCACCAGCGTGGCCACCGCTTGTGCAGTCGCATCCGTGTCCGGCTACGTCGCTATTGTGTCGCGAGCGGCGACTTGAGCGAGGGCGGCGGCCTCGACCTTCATCCCCGAAGACAAGCTCTCCCGCAGAGCATTCGCACTCGCGGTCATGGCGGCTGTGGTGCCAGGTAGCAGGACGATGCGCTATGGTGTGGAGGTTAGCTGGGCGTTGCCGCTTTAAGTAGCGCATTCCGGTGAGACCAAGCGTCCGCGTGCTTCATTAAGTCACCGGAGTTGGTTCCTCGGGCACCGAGCCTCTTAATGACGGCATACGGACGGACGGCATGAATGCGGGCAGCTGGCGCCGGCTGGGAATGCACCACGCGACGGCGCGAGGGATGAGGATTTTTTGGTGTGCCAGGGTAGTTAGCTGCGGTTGTGGCAACGTTGGATATGCCCTTTGCTCACGTGTGATCCTCACATGTCATTGAAAAAGCAAGACGACCCGGCATGGTCTCAGGTCCTGGGGATGCAGTTGGCCGCGCTACACCACTCCGCGGACGTGCCGCGGCGCGCGCGCACTTCGGCGCCCCGTGCATCCTTGACGAGCCGGGTGTTGATCTGCTGGTTGTGCCACAACGCTAATGCCACCATCGGCACACTGAAACGGACCGTGTCCAGCGACGATGAGCGTGTCGCTCACCGCGGTCGCCGTGTCCAGAGGCGATGCTGGAGCTGCGCCACGTCGCTGGCCCCCACGGCCCACATGAACTGTTGTCGGTGGCAAGGAGGTCGTGGGCCTTCTCCTCCATTGGACTAGTCTGTGCCACGTTGTCCCGATAGGTGTGCCCCACATGTCGGTTTCCCTGTTTTCCCGGCCAAATTCGAGCGTCAGTGGTCCGTGTTGCGCATTAGGCGCAGAACAGGTGGTTTTTGTGCCCTGGTTCAAATGTGGTATAGTACCAAGTTGTTACCCTAGCCCCACGTGTGGTGGTTCTGGGTACGGTACCACTGTTTTCCTTTTCAAGTAGTGAATCATAACACTTGATTAAGTAGCCGGACGGTGTGCTAAATGTAGGTGTCCGACAGTTTGAAAGAATAATTGAGGTGTGCATGCTCTGTGCCCGCATTTAGGGGTCCAACTTACCATGTTCTGGCAGTAGTAACTATACTAGTCCCTGCGTACTCCCTCTGTTTTTATTTACTCCGCATTTTAGCTTTGCTCAAAGTCAAACTTTGTAAACTTTGACAGTTTATAGACAGAAATAATAATATATACAATAACAAATCAATACCATTAGATTCATTACTGAATATACTTTCACATCATATAGATTTGCTATTGTAAATGTTCATATTTTTACTCTTACTAGCAAGATGCCCGTGCGTTGCACGTAACATCAAGATGCATTCGTATGACTAGTTTATCTTGTGAGAGAAAAGGATGAACGAGGGAAGGCCTTATTTGCAAATGCGGAGAGGTGTGTGGGTACTTTTTTGCAAAATTTCCATAGTTTCCTTCCTATCCATCAGATATAAATTGGATGACCTATATTGCAGGATGGCAGGCACACCATCATCGCCAACTCAGTTTTTAATAAGAGTCTGTCCGATTTATATCTGACGGATATGAAGGAAACTATGGAAATTTTGCAAAAAGATACCCACACCCCTCTCCATATTTGCAAATAAGGCCTTCCCTCATTCATCCTTTTCTCCCACAAGATAAACTACTCATACAGATGCATCTTTTTGTTCCGTGCAACGCACGGGCATCTTGCTAATGTAGATAAAAAGCAGAGTTGGTGATGATGGTGTGCCTGCCATCCTGCAAAATAGGCCGTCCGATCTATATCTAACGGATAGGAAGGAAACTATGACAATATACCCACACTCATCTCCACATTTGCAGATAAGGCCTTCCCTCGTTCATCCTTTTCCCCCACAAGATCATGATGTTCCGTGCAAGGCACGGGCATCTTGCTAGTTTTCTATAAATTTGGTCCAATTTTATGAAGTTTGACTTCAGTCAAACCTAATATGCAGAGTAAATAAAAACAGAGGGAGTATCTTACTCCGTGACCAAGACGGAAGGGAAAACGAGACAACTTATTGTTTATTTGAGCCGTTCAAGTATAATCATGTGGCGTTTCTTATTTCTCATTCCTCTCCAACCCTCTTCTCCATCGATCATGCCGCCCTCCGGTCGAGTCCATCCTCCCGCATGCCACATTTGAACATTCCGCCGAGTATCATTCGCATGTGGGCCTAGACCATGCTTGTGTTTCCAATGTTGTAATTTGTCCGACATGCATACAAACAAACGGTTCGTTTAAAGTTTCACTATGCCTCCACTACGTGTCGCTTCCTGTCTTAGTTTTGACATCCCATTTGGTTCATGCCCCGACACATCTTGACGAGATCGACTCATGTTGCAAGATCAACTGCGTGTCGTGCAAGGAGATAAAGGTTTGGTCTGTTTCTAT
>NC_057799.1:162507214-162534704 GCF_018294505.1 Triticum aestivum | reverse complement strand
TATTGTACCCACCCTAGTCCTCCTTCAATCGGTCTCCGAACCCCGAGATGAAATCAAGAGAGAACGAGTGGGTGCATGTGTGATACCTAAGGCGGATTCAAAATTTTGAACAGGTGATCATGGCATCCGCAAATCATATATAAAGGGTATTCAATGTTCGTTTCGCTTTTGAACGTACAATATACTCCCTCCGATCCTTTCTAGTTTACATATAAGTTTTATGTGTAGTCAAAGTATTTCTACTTTGATCAAACTTACAGAAAAAGTATCAACATTCAACAACGCCCAATCAATATTGTTAGATTCGTACGTACTCCTAGATTTGTATTCAAACAGAGATGGTTTCCAATTTGTTTTCAACCACGTGAATGTGCTTGTTCTCGCACATGCTCTTCCTACTAGGATTTTGCCACGTATAGCCAGTCCAATAGTAACTCTTTTTAAGCTCCCTGTCCAGTAGTACTAGTGGAGTACTGACAACATCTGTAGTAGAGTATGCAGTGCTCATAGTACTCCCTCCTTCCATTTATATAGGGCCTAAGAGCAAGTACAATAGTGGGATTATAGCGGCTTACATGGCACTTTTGCCTATGTGGAGGAGGGAGATGTAAAAAAGTAAGGGGAGTGAGCTCTCATGCAAGAGCCTAGCTATATACGCATTCCTAGGTAAATACAATAAATATGAAGAAAGAGATAGAGAGGAGATGGAAAAAAGTACTAATACAATAGCCAACCTTATTTTTTTTGCGGGAAATAGCCAACCTTATAGCCCATACTATTGTATGAGTGCATATAGATGATGGCTATAGATGACATGGCAGTTCCTTATAGCCATCGGCTGGCTATATTATTAACCATGCTCTAATGCGTTTTTCAAAACTGCCTTTGACTATTGACAAGATTAATAGTACATGAGATGTATAATGTGAAAATTATATCATTGGAAGCTCCTTTCACATACGAATTTGACCGTATGCTCTGTGTAAGTTGCATGTCATATATTATTACTCTACATTTGGTCAAAGTTAGCCTCGAAAAACGCATTAGGACCTGTATAGTAGATGGAAGGAGGGAGTAGCAGTGGAAGTGGATCCTCTGACGTAGGTATCCCTTCCTTACCCTCCCTTTCGGTCACTTACTGGCGGACCCCATGCTTGCTAGGCTCCGCATGTCCGTTACTCAATGGGTTTGGCCACGTCAGGGATCCTCATACGTAGTATATTCCCTCTGCTTTTATTTACTCCGCATAAAATGGAGGGAGTGGTAGTATAAATGATGCGGGCGGGGGAGGGGGAGGGACGTCGGTTTGCTCTCAACTGCGTTCCCACAAGCGAGCGAAAACGCAAGGCGAAGTGCGTTCCATACAGTGAGCGACATGGAGGGTCCAGCGTGCCAGGGTGCAATGCGAATGCAACAAGAGCGATGTACAGTCAAAACCAATTGACCGTTCGTCACTAGAACCACTATTCACACCAGAACCTTTGCTGCTCGGCCTACACCAGCCACTGCCCCAAAACCACACCTCCTCTCTAGCCCATTCCCCCACCTTTCGATCCCCTAGCCCGCATCAAGCGTCCCCTAGTTCGTCGGAAATCCATGGTACGCCGCAAGATCACTTACTACAAGATGCTGACGCCGGAGCACCGCGCATAAATCGTGGCGGCGGTCGGCGCCACAGACCCCGTTCCCAAGCTCGCTTTGCGGCGGTCCAATCCCCGAGTTCTCTGGAGCCAAGCTACGAGGAGGAGGAAGCCGATCCAATGTTCATGGCAGAGGTCGCGGCACAGAAGGCCCCCGATGGGTATGAGACGATGGACGTCGACTTCGTGCCGGCGTCCGGGTCCCCCATGGTGCAGGAGGACCAGCGGTTCAACCTGGTGATAGTAGAGGAGGACCGGGAGGCAGAGGCTCAACTCGACGCGGAGCGCGCGTGTCAGATTCAGGGTTCCGCAGACCCTTGAGAGGTTCGAGGTCTGGGGTGCGCACGAAGAACTCTCTCTCCCTAGCCTGCCTACCCAACGATCCCACGGCCTAGCTTGACGAACCCAAGGTACAACAGACACATATATTTATCCTGGTTCGGGCCACCTTGCGGTGTAATACCTTACTCCAGCTTTGTGGTGGATTGCCTCGAGGGGCTGAGGATGAACTAGTACAGTGGATGAACAGCCTCGGGAGGTGAGGTGTTCTTGAGCTCGATGAGCTACTGAGGAGGTTCGGACGGAATAGCTCCAATCCCATATGCCCCCTCTATGGTGGTGGCTAAGTCCTATTTATAGTGGCCTTGGTCCTCTTCCCGAATGTAGGCGGGAAGGGATCCCACAATGGCCAAATTTGAAGGGAGACAACCAGTACAAGCTATCCTAACAAAAGTAGTCTTCGCCTACCAAAGGCTCTGGTGGTGACGCCGCTGTGGGCTCCGTGATGACCTCCGTCCTGTCGTCCTGCTGGTCTTGGTCTTGCTCCATCAATAAGGAAACCTTTGCTTGATTCCTCAGGACTCTGCGCCTGCGCTTGCCTCCTTAGCACCAAAGGGGAAACTGGTACACTGCGCCTGCTGGCGCCCGCCTGGCCTTCGTCGTCATGGATCACGTCACGTGAACCTCGTGAGGTGCACCTTGCATAGATATCTCCGCTCCTCAAGAGTCAGCCTAGTGAGGCCGTCCCTCGGGAGGTCTTGGCGTTGTCCCCCTCGCGAGGCTTGGCCCTCGCGAGGGTCTTGAGTTGTTGCTGCCGACGCTGGGCCGTTCTGGGCCGTTGATGGAGCAACGCCACGGGCCGCAGGCAGGCTAGTCTGAGTACCCCCGTTCCCAGGATGCCGACAGTAGCCCCCGGGCCCAAGGCGCGCCCGAACTTGGTTTCGAGGCGAAGCCAAGGGGCAAGTGCGGAGCGTCACGGGCCCCAACCGCCTGCGGCCTCGGTCGACGCGTGGCGATTGATGGGACGTGGGCGCCTCCGCTTCCCCATGATGCCTCGGCAACCGTTTGACTTGACGAGACTCTGCTGCATGCAGAGAAAAGATCATCATTGCGTGCGGTCGTGGAGCTCGTCGGTTGGCCTCCTCCTGGCTATAAATGAGGAGAGGTGCGAAGCCCTCGTTGCTCATCTCCTTCTTCTCACCGCCTGCTCCTTCTTATTTGTCCTCGCCTCGCCGCCTTGTCGCGACACTCATGGCACCGATAAGGAGATTCTCCGCCACTGAGAAGGGGAAAACCCCCCGCGAGGAGCAGGGGCCACTTCCGCCGAAGAAGAGGTTCGGCCGCCCCCGTGACGTCGGCGTGAGGTTGGCGGTGACACGACCCTGGTACGAGCGGCCTCCTCCCGGCTACCCGCTTCCCTTGTACGCCCAGGTGCAAGGCTCCAGAGAAGGTGGGAGCGCCCCATGCCACACGTGCCACGGTGGTGAGGGCCAGGCTATGGTTGCACGACCTGCCGGCCCGTGAACCCACGCCGAGGGCTCCTCGCGCGAGTTCGTGGTGTGGGCGGTGATGCCACCGCGCATATGGATCCAGTTCCCGTGGTTCTTCGTTGAGGAGATGCCGCCAAGGGGGGCACTTGAGCTGTGGCTACAGCACGCCGGGTGCTGCACCCTGGCCACGGGGGCAGAGGGCGAGGCCGTCCCCCAGGGCAAGATCTTCATGACCCGAGGATGGGGCGAGGTCGCCCACGCTTGCCGCGCGGAGGGGGCCCTCGCCATCCACTTCGAGTACGATGGTGCCCCACGCTATTCTTCAAGGTCTTCGATGAGGAAGGTCGCCGCCTGGAGTGCTGCCGCGGAGAAAGCCGCTGGGATGGCGCGGCAGCGGGCGCAGAGCCTGCCCCCGGTCCTGCCGATAGCTCCTCCAGCAGCAGCGACGACTCCTGGGAGTCCAGCGACTCTCCCGTGCCTAGCGAGTCTCCAAAGACGAGCGACGACAGCTATGCACCACCGAGCTCTCACCGTGCCCGGAGCATGGCAGCGACATCTTCCCGTCGTCGTGGATAATCTGGATGGGGTTGGCGTCGGCCTCTCGTGGCCCACTGTTGATGATGGCGTCGGTGACGGCGGCCGTAGTTAGGGCTCCTTGAGATTTTTCTTCTTTTGTTCCCTGCGAGGAATCGAAATGAACCTCGTGGGGGCGTGTAAAGGACCTGTAATGCTTTTGCTCTGATGTTTATTATTCCTTCTACAATGTTTATGGTTGCATGTCTTGCTTCGGCATTGTTCCCCCTTTTCATCCTCGCAGTAGCTTAGCGCTCTACGCCGGCAGGTCCCAGTCCTAGGCAGGCTTCAGCCATCGCTGGTATGCCAGGTCGTGATGTCGTGGTCAAGGCCAGGAGATGAGCGGCCCGAGGTCCGGTAAGAGCTCCTGAGGCGCGATGCTCAAGAGGCCCCCTTGGCGTGCAAGCAGCTTCCTGAAGGCTGAAAAGGAAGGTGGCATTGCCGGAGCAAAGCTGCGAGAGTCGAAAATTCCAGACTGTAGCGTCGCGCTAATTTGAATATGTGACTTATCTTAACAAGCCTGAGGTGACTCCCTGCGCGGTGCGCCTAATCTGCGCTTCAGTGGTGGTGCTACTAGGAAAGGCTCACGCTGGCCTCCCCCTTTCTTGCTCATCTAAATGCTCTGCGTCCTCGGGTCCCGACCCTCGAGCGAGGCTCAGCCGCCGCTGGTATGCCTGGTCGCGATGCCGTGGTCAAGGCCAGGGGGTGAGGGCTGGAGAGTCAGTAAGAGGTCCTGAGGCACGATGCTCAGGAGCCCCCCTTTAACGTGCAAACGAATCGCGTGAGAAGGGGGCAGCCGGCAGGGCCGCCCGTGGCTAAGCTCCGGAGATTCCTGCGGGTTAGTTCGAGGGGAGAATATAGTTCATAATCGTTTGTTGTCCTGCCGCTGATCTTTCCGCAAGAAGATGAAGGCACTGAGGATCTGGTGAGGTGACGTGCGCAGGACGGGCCGCGAGCCAGAGCTCGAACTCTCAGGTTTATCAACGTTGCAGGGATGGATCCGAGCACAAGCGCCGTGCCAGCATGTGTAGCCCCCGTTGCGGGATGAGCAGGAGGCTGGTCAGCAATGCGGGAGGCTGCGAAGGGCAACAGGCAAGCAGGTGATAATCATAAAGTGACTCATGGGAGGCAAGCTAGTTCAGGTAAATGCAAGAACGATACATGCCGCAGGGACGAACCCATGTGGCCTAGGGATGATGCAGCCTGAGGGGCGCCCCCAACAGAGTAAGTTAAAGATGCAAAAGGATACATGTCGCAGGGACAGGCCCGTGCAACCTGGGGATAATGCAGCCCGAGGGGCATCCCCACCTGAAAGAACAGAAAAGAGTCACCTGGTACCGTTGTTGGAGAGGTCTTGGAGTAGCTGAAGACGCGTGCTGAAGAAGTTGCTCCTCACGAGCCGCTTGGGTCCTGAGCCTCGGGAGGCTCTGGGGGCTCGGGAGGCTCATGAAGGACCGCCGCCATCTCTGCCCGGACCGCCTGGTGCCTGGCCTCCTGAGCCGCCAGAACGCTCCGCAGGCGACGCTGGAAGGTAACAGCCGCGTTCGGCAAGCCGAATGGCATGCGCACATAGCTGTGAGGTGGACCCTCACACCGACCAACGCGCGAAGGCCAGAACTGCTCCTGGGAGGCGGCCCTGTTGAGCCCTGGAATGTTGACGCAGACACGCAGCTCGTCGTTCTCGCCAGGACAAGGAGCTGCGCCAGGTGGTGGGCGGCGGTCGCCGTGCATGGCTCTTGCCTCTTGAAGCTCCTCGGTGGCCTTGGTGATGAACTCCTGAGCACCAGGTACCCCGTGACTTGTGCCCGCATGAGGGAAGAGTGCGATGAAGCATGCCTCCATGTGGTGCCCGAGCGCCTCCCTCGTGACGTCGGCTAAGTCTAAGGCCCTTCAGAAGAGAGCCCCCGAGCCCAGCCTGAGGAGGGCGCCGGGCGCGCCTTTCTATGCGAGGGAGGGAGGCGCCCCATCCTTGGGCGCAGGTCCTGAGGTGGTGCCACTGGAAACACTGCTCTCCTGAGGCTCTTGGCGGAGCAGCAGCTTCTTCTTCTTGGGGACAGCCTCTGGAGGATAGATGGCGCCTTCGTTGTTCGGGTCCTCGACCGCCGCAGCCTGGTAGGCGCGCTCGAGAGAGCACACATCATCCTTCTACTCGTAGGCGACCGTGATGACGCGGCAGCTCCCTGGCATCTTGAGGACATTGTAACCATGATGAGTCACTACCATGAACTTGGCCAGGGCCGGGTACCCAAGGATGGCATTTTATGGAAGGCGAATGTGGGCAATGTCGAAGTCGATGAGCTCAGTGCGGTAGTTGTTGCGCTTGCCGAAGGTGACAGGGAGGCGGATCTGCCCTATCGGGGTGGTGGAGCCGTCGATCACTCCTAAGAAGGGCTTGGTTGGCTGCAACTAATCATATGGCACTTGGAGGCGGTCGAACGTATCGATGGAAAGAACATTGAGCCCCGCACCACTGTCGATGAGGGTCTTGGTGACAAGGACGTTGCTGATGATGGGCAAGCAGAGCATCGGGAGGGCGCCGGCAGTTGCCGCGCACTTGAGCTGGTCGGACGAGCTGAAGGTAATGGTGCAGTTGGACCACCTGAGCGGGCGCGTGGCCTCGAGCCTGGGGAGGGCCGCGTTCACCTCATGGGCGAACTGCTTGAAGATGCGCTGGGAGGTTGGGGCCTGTGCGCCGCCCAAGTTTCAGGAGATGGCGTGCGGCTCCTGGAAGCCCCCAGCCCCCTTGTCCTGGTGATGATCGTCGTTCCTCCTTGGTGGCGGTGGCAGCAGAGGGAGGCAAGCCTTGCCCTGAGGATGGTCCTCACGAGGCTGGCCCTGCCAGCGGTCCTCACGTGGGTGGTCACGCCACTCCTAGCGGGGGCCATGGTCGTCCCAACCTCGGTCGCTGCGCTCGGGGCGTCGACCGAAGCGCCCGTCGCGGATGGCCCTGAGCTCCTGACAGTCATTGGTGTTGTGGCTGTGTACATTGTGGAAGGCGCAGAACGGGCGGCTGCCCTTGGACGACTCTGGGTGGTCGCAGCCGCGCTTCATCTTGGGCTCAGCCGCGAGCACATCCGCCCCCTTGCGCTTCACATCCTTGGTCTTGGCCTTCTTGTCTTCTGGGTTGGCAGCTGGAAGCTCAAGGAGGGAGAGGCGCCCTTCTTCAACTATCACGCACTTGGTCGCCATGTTGAACATCTCCAGAGCCGTGCACAGATCCTCGTGTATGGCGAGCTCCTCTTTCATCTTGACATCGCGGACGCCATCAGAGAACGCTGAGAAGATGGCCTCGTCCGCCACCTTGGGAATCTTGAGGCGAACATTGTTGAAGCGCTGGATGTACTTCTGCAAGGTTTCCCCTGGCTATTGCTTGATGCGCCGTAGGTCACCCATGGCAGGCGGGCGGTCGCGAGTGCCCTGGAAGTTGGCGACGAAGCGCTCGCGCATCTCGCCCCAGGAGGAGATCGATCCCGCGGGCAAGTTCAGGAGCGATGAGCGCGCGCCGTCTTTGAGAGCCATGGGAAACCAGTTTGCCATGACCTTCTCGTCGCCATTGGCCGCCTCGATGCTTAGCTCGTAGAGCTGCAGGGACTCAGCAGGGTCGGGGTGCCATCGTAGTGCGGAGGCAGGTCGGGCTCGAACTTCCCGGGCCAGACTACGCTGCACATCTCGGGAGTGAAGGCTCGGTAGCCCGCTGTTGTCACTGGAGCCCGTCGTGGAGGCAGAGCTTGGTCTTGGTACCCACGCGCCGCCGCCACAGGCGGCGCGCGGTCTTGACGTGGCGGTGGTGGAAGCGCATGAGCATCTTCTTGCGGCCGCTGGACCTCCTGGTAGCTTTCTTCTTCACGCGCGGGCGCCCTGCGCGGTGGGTCGTGCCGCGGGGCCGCGCGTCTTAGTGCGAGGGCGACGTCTTGACGCGGGGGTGGCGGAGGGCTCAGTGGGCCACGTCGCCTACAGTAGGAGGAGGGCGAGGTAGCGAGAGGGACGGTGCAGGGGAGCCCCCAACGGCGCTGACGAGCTCGGTGATGCGGTCCAGCCAGTCCTCGTAGATATCATCGATAGGGCGGTAGTGCAGGAGCTCGCGCGCCATGAGCAGCGCAGCCTGCACGTCTGCGGGTCTACGACGAGCGTGGTATGATGAGGCGGCCGGAGTCAGTGACGGGGTGGCGGTGCATCCCTCCCGCCGCACAAAGGGGTGCAGCGATGAAGCTTGCTGCTCGTCCCCCGTCGGGCCAGTGGCGGCGTTGGCAGCAGGTGATGGAGAGCGATGGGGAGGCCCGCCGACGGGTGCCATCTGAGCAACGCGAGTGTTGAGAGCGGCTCAGCGCTCAGCACGGGCTCGACGAGCATCAGCCGTGGAAGCAGTGGAGCAGTGGTGCGTCGATTGACAGAAGAGAGGTTTCGGTGCCCCCCAACCTGGTGCGCCAAATGGCAGATTCGGGGTTCCGCAAACCCTTGAGAGGTTCGAACTCTGGGGTGCGCACGAAGAACTCTCTCTCCCCAGCCTACCTACCCAACATCCCACGGCCTAGCTCGACGAACCCAAGGAACGAGAGACATAGTGATTTATCCTGGTTCGGACCACCTTGCGGTGTAATACCCTACTCCAGCTTTGTGGTGGATTGCCTCGAGGGGTTGAGGATGAACTAGTATAGTGGATGAACAACCTCGGGAGGTGAGGTGTTCTTGAGCTCGATGAGCTGGTGAGGTCGTTCGGACGGAATGGCTCCGATCCCATATGCCCCCTCTATGGTGGTGGCTAAGTCCTATTAATAGTGGCCTTGATCCTCTTCCCAAATGTAGGCGGGAAGGGATCCCACAACGACCAAATTTGAAGGGAGACAAATAGTACAAGCTATCCTGACAAAAGTACTCTTTGCCTACCAAAGGCTCTAGTGGTGACGCCGCTGTGGGCTCCGTGATGACCTCTGTCCTGCCGTCCTGCTGGTCTTGGTCTTGCTGCACCGTTAAGGAAACCTTTGCTTGATTCCTCGGAGCTCCGCGCCTGTGCTTGCCTCCTTAGCACCAAAGGGGAAACTGGTACACTTCACCCTCTAGCGCCCGCCTGGCCTTGGTCGTCATGGCTCACGTCACGTGAACCTCGCGAGGTGCACCTTGCATAGATATCTACGCTCCTCGGGAGTTAGCCTAGTGAGGCCGTCCCCCGGGAGGTCTTCGCATCATCCCCCTCGCGAGGGTCTTGAGTTGTTGCTGCTGACCCTGGGGCGTACCGGGCCGTTGATGGAGCCACGCCACGGGCCGCAGAGAGGCAAGTCTGGGTACCCCCGTTCCTAGGACGCCGACTGCGCGCATGCCGCTGCCATCGAGGTTCTCCTGCAGGCGGAACCAGAGGTCATGGATGTGAACCGGGCGGCGGAGGCTCAACTTGACGCGGAGCACACGGATGCCGCTGCCATCGAGGCCGTCCTGCAGGCAGAACCGGACGTCCTGGACTTGAACTGGGCGGCGGAGGCTCAACTCGACGCGGAGCGCGCGGATGCCTCTGCCATCGAGGCCCTCCCGCAGGCGGAACCGGACGTCCTGGACTTGAACCGGGCGGCGGAGGCTCAACTCGACACGGAGCGTGCGGATGCCGCTGCCATTAAGGCCCTCCTGCAGGCGGAACCGGACGTCCTGGACTTGAACCGGGCTGTGCTCTCGTCCTTGCAGAGCGCCTGCACGCTCTGCGTGAACGAGTAGCTGGAGGCCGAGGACAACCATGGTGCGGAGACACACGTCGGCAGCTACGGCTGGTTCGCGCGGCAGCCAAAGATGACGAGGCCGTCTCGTTCCGCGAGCAGTGATTGTTTTTCTTTATGTTGTTGTTTTTAGGGATCTTTGGCTGTGTAAAAACATATATTTTTATGCAAGTCGCCTGACTTTCATCATTTGGGCCAGTCTACCCTTTCAGGCGGTTGGATGAATATCCTACGTCTCCTAACCCTTCTTCCTCACCTCTTCTTCTTCCCCAACAGACCACCGCACGGGCCGTACGGATCCTCCCCAACATGCGGTTGGATAAACATACTGTATGAACGAAAATTATGTGTCAGCGGTAGGATGGCTGAGTTTGGTTTGTTCACATGCGGTAGCAAGTGTCGGTGAGGGTGCGTTCCCTTGGTTGGGTTTGCGGCGTGCAGGAGCGACTGTGTGAGGGTGCGTGTGGCACCCCGGCTCAGAGAAACCGGAATGCCCCGTATTCCAGCCCAGAGATCGAGGAGAAGTCTCTGGAATACGGCACTGCTTGACATAGAACAAATCAGCTCTTATTACAAGAATAAATACAAAGGTCTGATGTTACAAAGGTTCACATCAGCACGGCGACACTACGCCTGCGATACTACACTTGCTCTATGCTAGCAGCAGAACAACTCGTAGCAGCGGAAATCTTCTAGCAGCGGAACAATGACGAAGGTGGTGAACTCCACTCCGCAGGGACTCTGGCTGGGACACGATCTAGCTCGCACGAACAGAAACCACGACAAGCAATCAAGCAATCACGGCATCACCTGCAATCTGGCATGACACGCCAGGTCAGTACATTGAATGTACTTGCAAGCTCACAACAACCAAGAACATCAAGGCAAGACAACAACATAGCATTAAGCAGGTTAATTAAATTAACAGCTACCTTGATACAACAACAACTACTAAGCATGATATGAAACTACTACAATGCGGATAAATCACCATCTCTGATTTCCATGACCATATCTCTCTTGGCTAACCGGCCAAGCAATATACCATCTCGATCACCTCGTGATCATAACCAAACTGTAACCGTGATCCTTACGGCGATCACAACCCGACCAATGAATGACCCGTGATCCTTATGGCGATCACAACCCGACCAATAAATGGCCCATCTGTACTGCTCCAAATATCCACATATCCATCACCTATAAGTCATTCCGTCATGTGAGTGTTGATCGAACGGTGTACCCTAGTACGAACCCATGCCCATGACCGAGGACGCGGCTATCGATAGATTAAACACACACTCTGCAGAGGTAGCGCACTGTACCCACACCACAGAACCCATGGGCTCGCACTCCCATTCGGGTGGACCAACGGCGTTCCGACAAAACCGATCTACTGCCATGACACTCTCCCGGCCACTCCGACTCACTCCCCACTGGGCTAAGTCATGGGTGGCCCCGTGTCTACCAAAGACACAACGACCACCGTCGTGGCCCGTCCCACACGGGGACACGGATCCAAAAACTCAAACAACGGGCACACAAGGCTTATGTCCGCCTACCTGATCAGGGTAGCGCGCGCCCATAGCCTTCCCTCGTTAGAGGCACCGGCGAGAGGCACGACAATAGACCGCATTAGGGCCGTCCCATACCGGCAAATGTGGTTGCACTGGAAAAGTTCGATTCGGCGGCACCTGACCAACTTACTGACGGAATTTACCCCAAAAATATAACCATGATAACTGATACTCCGATGTCAACCATCAAACTATAATCCAAGTCATAGCAATATCCAACAAATAATCCAAGCATAATATCATCATCTCAAAATACTCCGAGGATAGCATAACACTACTATCATGATGAATCCGAAACAATAATCTACTACTCCAATAACAAGAATACAGCTATCCAGCTAAGATCCACATGTAACCATCATCTCCGAAAATAATACTCCAAGCAACAGAACATCAACTAGCATCATGAAAATAATCATACTAACCACTAATAATCCAAAGGTAGCATAACATCCAAAGTAATACTCCAAAACATACTAACAGATATCATCAAGAAACAATCATAATAGCAGCCACTAATACTCCAATGGCAACATGATACTCATCAACTACAAACATAACTCCTAGTAATCCAAACAATAGCATGGCAACAACAAGATCAAAATAATACTCCGAGAAAATGCCATGCACAGAATCATGTAGCTAAAGCAACATTTTAAACAAGTTAAAATGAATTAAACCATGTCACTGCTTTACAGTGATGCAAATGGAGGGTGTGGCTTGCCTGGGGTGGAAGAAATCATCGGAAGAAAGTGCAAGAAGCTTGCGGAAAGAATCACCGGAAATCGTTCTCTCTCGGAGGGGGCTGATTAAGGGCAGGGGCAAAATGGTCATTTTTAGTATGCCAAAACATAATGAAAGTGACACCAACAGTAAGGGCTCGACGAAACAAAGAAGTGAGCGTTGGATTCACCTCAAACGGAGTTACGGTTGAAAAGTTATAGAGGGTTGAAGTTCAGGGACTTTTCTGCAAAAATAATATTCACAGTCGGGTCCCTGAGTGGATAAGGCAGAAGCGCAAAGTTAGAAATACGCTTTCAGTCAGCGAAAATGTAAAACGGAAATACGCTTTCACTTATCTGACGTGGCAAGGCGGGGCCGAGGCTGGTCAATGCTGACGTGCGGGTCCCACGCGGGTGGGGCCCGTTACTTATCCACCTCATCAGAGGCGGGGCCGGGGCTGGGCTCACTGACGCACTGGGCCCGCGGGCGTTGACTCTCTCCTCCTCGTCCCTTCTTCCTCCTCCCGACGGACAGAGGCAGGGGCGAGGCCGCGCGGCTCCGGCGACGAGCTCCGGCAGCACGGACCACCTCTGGCGAGGGCCCGGCCACCGGCGGATGCGGGAAGGGGCGCCGCGTCGTGGAGGCCTAACAGGAGCGTCGGGGAACGACCAAGGCGACGGGGAACGGAGGCGAGCAAAGGCGGGCGCCGGCGATGGGGGTTGCGGCTCCGGCCGGCTCCGGAGGAGGGAAAGGCACCGGCGGGATCAGAGAGGTGCGCCGCGTCCATTCTGAGGTAGAACGGGCGTCGGGGAGGAGTGGAGCGACGGGGCTTGCGCGACTGCCGAGAATAGAGGAAGCGGCGGCTGTTGAGCTTGAAGACGACGGCAGCAGGGGCTCCGACGATGAATGGAGGAGATGGGAAGGATCGCTGGACTACGGGTGAGCTTCTGGTGGCAGAAATAAGTGGAGAGGGGCTCGGCGTAGGACGAATTTAGCCGAGGCCGTGCGGCGGCCATGGCGGCAGAGAGAGGTGGGGAGGGGCTCTGGAGCTCGAGGAAGAGGCCGGGGAGGTTGCTGGAGGTGGTGTGAGGCTGGTGGTGAGGTCGAACGGCCTCGTGGTGGCTCTTATATAGGCGCAGGGCGAGGTGCCGAGCCGGTTGCCGCCCTTCGAGCTCGGCCAAAGCTCTGGCGACGTGCCGCGAGCACGGGGTGGCACGAGAAGGCGACGAGGGAGGTGCGGACGAGCTACACAGACGCACAGGGCAGGGGGGCCGAGGGGCACAGAGGGGAAGCGGCCACGGCGCCATTAATGCTCGGTCGGCCACAGTGCGCCCGTGGGCGAGCGTCGGTGAGCTTCGGCGAGGGGTTTTACGGAGAGGGAGAGAGGTCCAGGAGGACGACGACGACGCGGTAAAACAGTTGGACATGCTCGTGCTCGCTGAGACGCCGAGCAGAGGAGGGGCCCGAGCAAGAAGCCATTCTGGACGCGTGTACTACATGCCAAGTCGGTGGTCACCGCGCAGACTGGCGAGGAGAAGATGCCAAGGGTTGGCAAACGTTGTCTAGGGCGTAGTCCATCCAGGGGAGGTTGCAACCGTGGTGGTAGCTCGGTTAAAAGTGATCTGGTTAAACGGTAAGTAGTCTCTGAAGTTTACTGCAGTAAACTTGGGTTAGAACTGCTGATCAACAGGAAAGGGATCGCAGCCAGAGAGTTTGTCTGCGAGGTTGAGGTAAAGAAGAACTTATATCCTGGTAAGTTGGAGAAGATTTGGATCAAGATTTAAAGTAGTTGCTTTGCAACTGCCAAAATGGTCCACAAATGAAGATCATGATGATGCTCTCACATAGAGTATCAAATTGGGCTAAGATTGGGCAAAGCTTGATTATTTGGGCATATGGAGATGCTGTAAAAAGCTCATGCCAAATGGACAAGCCAAAATGGCACTTGCTTCACAAACATCATTTCTGTCCAGAAACTTGAAATAATATTGGTGATCAAATGGCTCAATGAAATGATGACAAATTGGGTGGAGAGATGTTTTATAGGTATAAGAATGATCTGGTAATTTATCAGGATTTTTGAAGCAATATAAAATATTGCCAAAATCAAAGATTTGCTCCTGTGCTCACATAGATGATTGGATGGGGCTGCAAATGGGTAGAGGGGGTTAATATGATCACATTAAGGAGTGTGCAAAAGTTCAACTTATTTGGGTACTCCTAGCTAGTACTTCCTTCACAAAGCCTTCTGTCTGACAAAAACTTTGAAAATTCACTGAGGAAGATTGGCTAGGCAAATAAATTTGAACTTGTGCATGGGGCAATTATTTGGACATAGAAACATGCCCAAAAAGGTTGGGAGCCACTAGGAGAAACATAAATGACACTTCCTTCACAAAGTGCCATTTAGGGCAGAATAGAAAAAGGAATATTGGGGAATTATTTTTGAACTGGCCAAGGCAATGTTTGGGCATATTTGAGCTATATATGACCCAAAGGAATTATGAGAATTATTTGGGGATTTTTGGATCGACAGAAATATAGGTTGCTTCACAACCTAGGGCAGATAGGGTTATTCCTTTAATGAAAAAGGAATTTTCCCTAGAAAACGATTTTAGGGTTTGGTCAAGGAGTGAAGTGACATGATCTTGGCAAGGTTTTGAGAATGATGAGCCACTTGGGAGGAGGAATGAGGATGATTTCCCAGGTGGCAAGGCCACAGAACCACTCCAAAAGAAAAACAGAGCAAACCAACTAAATCAGAAGAAAAAGAAGAGGGCCAAAATCCAGGCTGTTACAGTGCGGTGCGACCGCGACATGCAGGAGCGAATGTATGAGGGTGCGGTGCGACCGCGACACCCGTGCGCAAGTGTACCTCCTTTTCATTTTGAAAACTTTGGGCAAGCTTGGCAAAAATGTGTGGCGAAGTATGGCAACGCAAGGCCTAGACCCAAATAGGATACAAGTACATACGTACTAGGAGTACTGGTGTTAAAAAAGAAAGGCGGGGTTTTCCTTCACGGGATTTATCGATACAAATCCTCGTTTGACGTTCCAATTAATGCGTATTTTTTCTCCAAAGCCCAAAGAGCTAACCATCTCACTCCTCGTCGCTTGATTAATGCAGCGCCATGCAAACCAACCTTCTCACTTCCGCATGCATGCAAGGGTATATTAATGTCCTTGGTTGCTAGTACGAGGCAAACCCCATCAATTTAGCCTCAATTAGTGTTAGTGGCCTTTTGCAAATTGTAATATTGATATACTGGCCTTGTGTACAAAAAATGGGGGTAGTAACTATTTGACTTCCTTCCCCATTGCGGTGACGTCGACGATATCTCGAACGTTGTGGTTTGGTGAAGTGCGTTCGACGGAGAATACCATTGAGGGAGACCACGGTAAGTCGTTCAAAAGTGCTGCCTGCAAGCCGAGACAACAACCTTATTGGCATCCAGGAAGTCCGTTGAACCAAAGGATGCGTAAATGTACTAGTACTACTAGTACACAATAGCGTCGTCCGTCTAGCTTAGTGCGGTGAGGTGGTTTCTCGAAGAAGACGATGGAGAAGCGGAGTCAGCGTAGAGTGAAATGATGGTTGCTTCGTCCGTGCTTTGTGATTTGACGCCTCACTGCTTTGTGATTTGTGATAGAAGGGACATGGGAGTAGACTTTGTGCTCTATATTGTGCATGCGTCCAAGCACGAGAGAAAGAGGAGAGATGTTGCATTTTTCTATTCCTTCAATCAATCAATCAATCAGGGAGCTTCGGTTCCATCTTTTTGGCTTTGGCAGCATCGTCCACAATGGTTCCCATCGATGCCAAAAGCTATTTTCACATTTGGCTACACATTGTGGATGCCCTTAACCGTACCACTTGGTTTTGCTCCTGTGTGCTATCTATACAAATCTCAATTATATTGATCTAAAAAATTATAGAATCAAGATTAGTAAAAAGGAGGTGATTTTGCCGCGCGGATGGCGGGGGAGGTTTCTTATTTTTAGAGGACGTTGGCCTGGCGGTTTGCTAACATGCGGTCCCACGTGTCAGTGCTTTACCAAGCCGATCCGTGTCCCACATGAGGCAGAACAACGTCAGAAGCAACACGTGGTTAACTTGAAGAAGATGAGGGAGAAGCGGATTCAGCAACGAGTGAAATGATGGTTGCTTTGTCCCTCCAACTTCTTTTTTTGCATTATTACTTCGTCCCTCCAACTTAACTGCGGGAAAGGTGCAGCTTTGTGAATTGACGCCTCATTGCTCATTACTATGCTGGCGCCATGACTGGGGTGCTTCACCCCTGCTGCTCTGCACTGTATTTTGGTATGGCACGTGGACCCGGTAGCTTGGTGTTCCACATGTCAGCGAAAGGGACTAGAACATTTATGAAAGCGAGTGCTCCACTTTTACGATGGAGGAGTACACGACATGGCGGCCCAGTGAACTGTTACTTGTACTGTATAGTACTATAGTATTATAGTTTTGCTGTTTCGCACGATCTATCGATACAAACCCGATTAAACAGGAACGGGCGAGAATTTTCCCGCGCGGTAGATGATACTGGCCATACATTTCAAAGGCAATTTTAATGTATGCAAACTGAATAATTAAGTAACAATATGATATCTAGTAAAACTAAAAACACAAATTTATTGTGTTAGAGTGTAGTAGTAGTGTTGTATTGCATAGTTGGTAGATGTAACATGCGAGAACGTGTAGAGATGTAGTTTTGGAGGGCCTACAGAGAGAAAAGCGTAATACGATCACTGGACTTCAGAATACGCTCATTACGGTCACTATATACATTTTGCGGTGATTATACGGTCACTTGCTCACCGTTCAGCATCGGATTGCACTCTGTTGACCGGCCAAATAGTCTGCGTGGCACCATGTTGACTAGTTAAATTGACCATGTTCCTTGTGGGTCCCACCTATCAGTTCGCATAGGAAAAAGGTCAGATAAACACAAATTTACGCAGGCGCGACAAGACTCCAACCCGTGCGCGGGAACCACCTGGTTGTGTATGTCTCTGTAAGGGCCTGATGTGTGTGCATGCACGTGGAGGTTGAGCACTTGAGCATGAGAGTGTGTGTTGGTCGTGTGGTGTGTGCATGCATGGGAGTGTGTGTGCGTGTGAGTGTCGCGTGCGTGGCTGCGTGTGTATGTGTGAGTGTTGCGTGCGTGCGTGGCTGCATGTGTTCGTGCGAGTGTTGTGTGCATGCAGTTCGTGTGCATGCGTGCGTGTGTGTATAATCACCACACCAGCTCCTGTGTGTTAAAATAGACGGCTCAGCATACCAATACAAGGCCACCTTGTCCGCTGTGCCCGCGGTCATGATTTCGAACCACCGTCCAATATTTTCTTGTCGTTTGATTTCATTCTTACTAGCAAGATGGCTGTGTGTTGCACATAACATCAAGATGCATTTGTATGACTAGTTTATCTTGTGAGAGAAAATGATGAACGAGGGAAGGCCTTATTTGCAAATGTGGATAGGTGTGTGGGTACCTTTTTGCAAAATTGCCATAGTTTCCTTCCTATCTGTCAGATATAAATCGGACGACCTATATTGCAGGATGGCAGGCACACCATCATCACCAACTCTGTTTTTATAAGAGTGTAGAGTAGATACAAGCCGACAGGTGGGCCCAATGGTAGTGAGATAATGTGCTGCAACACTAGAGGTGCCACGTGGAGCGTTTAACTTGTCAACTAGTCGTGTCTTGAGCAAATACAGAGATGTACGGTGAGCCTGTGACTGTATAATAACCACAAAACATAAATGGTAACCGTACTGAGTGGATTCTGAAGTCCAATGTACGTATCGTGCTTTCGCTTCAAATACAATGATCGTCATTGTATATATCGCGAGAGAAATATGAAACATGCGTGAATGTGCTGGAGGCGTAATTTTAGAGGACCTGAAGATAGTTTGTGTGCGTACGTGAAAGGGGCGTAGAGCGGATGTATGCGATGGAGAGAGAGATGATCTTTGTTTCTCTTTATTATGACTAACTTTATATATAGTATAAAAATATAAAAATTCACAGTGCGGAATAAATATCATTGTGGGCACCATGCAATGCAAATTAACGTTCATACTCCTCCATATAACTTTGTAATGTTGTATATATGTATAAATTCTAAAATAATTTTTTGGCCCCACTTTATTCAAAAGGAATGTTGTATGCGAAATAAACGTGAAGAGAGGGCTTTTTAGATCAATGGGGTACGTGATGTAACATGTGTGAATGTGTAGTTGATGTATTTGGCAGGGCCTAGAGAGGTATGTGTGTGTATTACATATTTGAGAGAGGCATGGATAGAGGGGCCTGCGGGGGGAGGGGCATGGGAGAGATAGCACGAGAAATGAGAGAGGTCTAGAGAGAGAGACGAACATGATGTCATGGCGAGAGATTCCCTTGAGTGTGTATATGCAAGGGGGAGGGGATAGAGGCATGAGGTGAATTTTTTTGTGTGGTGTCTATGTTGGTATGTGTGGGTGTGAGAAGATAACAAGACCTGGGGACAGAGGGTGTGTCACCGCGTGAGGTCCGGTGGGCCGAGGTGAGGTCCTTGGTTCGGTTCCGTCCTGCGCCACATTGGTCGGACCGTGACGCATTTAGGGAGACCCATGGATGACTAGTCGTACAAGACAAAGATAGCAGAATCGTGAAGGACTCTGTGTACACTGACAAAGCCGGCTAGGATTTGTAACCCTAGGTCCTCGGACTAAGGTAACCCCTTATCTCTGATATTACTATTCATCCAACCTAACTTTAAGGGGCATCCTACATGATGCTCCGCTAGAATCATACTCGTCGATTAGGAAGAGAGGTGTGAGACAATGCGTGAGAGACAGGCCTAAAGATAATCTGCGTACAGGAGACACGTAGGCAGGTCTATGCATATAGAAATGGGTCGATGGGGATTGTGGGTGTGTATGATTGTGAGAGGAAGAGTGCTTGTGATAAAGGTTAGTGAAAACAGTCGTAAATGGTTACGAGAGGGAGGGAGGGTTATATCGAGAGCATGCCTGCGAGAAAGACACCTCGGGAGAGAGTGTGTGAGCATGTGTGAGAGACCACCGATGGAGAGTGAAACTACACATAAAAGACTGATGTACGCATTGATTAAAGATATAAATTGTATCCAAATATTAGGATGAGATCATGATATTCGCAATTCGTGTAAGGAATGGTCATTGATCCATCAGACATCTAGATTCTATCGAATTTGAGCATGTCTATGTTATTATTCGACATAATCGATCCACATAGTTAGTATTTTGAACTCCAGACAATGCATCGCTTTAGCAATCGAATATAAATGTGCGTATAGTTCATGTTGTGTGTGTAAAGCACATTATACATACGGAAGTTACACGATGAACATTATAAATAGCTAGCTATGAACTAGCATACATTTGAATTCAACTTAAGGTGGTTTAAAAAATTCGAATTCAACATGAAGTCCATTCAATTATTTGAATTTGATATCATGGCATTTGTAAATCATACCTAAATTATGGGGGCACCAATCTTTGCTCTACTTTTGTACATAATAGCATATATAGTCGTGTACAAAATAGATTCAAATTTAGCTCCTCCATTCCAAAATAATCGTAGTTATCGGATTTTCAAGTGTCAAAACTTCAAAAAGAAGCGTAATGAGGTTTTCAAACATACAAGGTCAAATTTAACGTTGTCTATTTAGGTCAATCCTCAAAGTTCAAGAGTACTCTAAACGTGAATGCTTCTGTTTCAAAATTTCAAACGAAGCGCCAAAAGAGCCTCTACTCGCCCGAAATCGCGTGAGACCAATGTTTGGTAGTAGAAGGAAATTACTTTTATAACTCCGACCCGTGAAACCTACCGGCCCGACGTCCAAAGGTCTAAACCGGGGTAGGTTTGTAGCTTCATCTAGACTCCACGCAACCGCCTCCGAAAAACATTCATACACAATGGCCGCCTAAGCACACATGCGCGCGACCAAAATCGCTCCCGCCCACTATTTGGGACACCTGGGATTACCATCCTACCCCCGACCTGCAGTAGGTCCAAAATTTAAGAGGGTGGCAAAGTTTGTACTTTCCCCAAATTTCAAACAAGCGCGTCCCATCTATTCAAAAAAGCCAAAAACAAGCGCGTCCTAGACCGAAAACAAGCGCGTCCTAGACCGAAACATGGTTCTCCCTTAGCTCCCCCCGCCCCCCGTCCGATTCCCCATTTGTACCCCATGGGCACCAAAAATACCTCTCCACCAGCCGCGAAACCCCGGCGTCCTTCGTCCGCTACCCCATCCCACCCATCAACCGCTGCCCTCATCCATCACGCCGGAGCCGATACCCCGACGTCGTCGTCCACCGCAACCTCAACCGCAACGCCCTCCATGGATAGTAGTTGAAGCCGAGGCCGAGCCGTCCGTATCCGAGCCAGTTCAACCACGTCGTCCTGTGCCTCACCGCTGCCGCTCCAACTTCGCCAGCATCCACCGCACCGGAGTTGTTCCTGCTATGCCATCCTTCGCCGCCTCGGATCTGCTTCCCCTTTGCCGAAATACGGCCACGGCAACACATTCAACAATGTGGCCATGGGTTCGTCCAAGGCTGCACCCTCCTCCAAAACATCGGTTCCCCCAGCAAAAAGAAGAAAATCGCCGTGACATATGGAGGAAACAACAGTACTGGAAACCGCAAATGGTGCTCCACTTCCCTTATTCGTGCAAATCTACGTGTCTGCTTGCACAGTATTCATCCCACAGAATACAATAGTTGACCGCTTCTTCTTGATACTAGATGTTTCTAGTAACTCACGATGCACAAACTTTCTCCTCATATACTATTTCACCTTAGCTAGAGGTCCGTCGCCCCCTGGATTTCAATTCCTGGTCAGTTGATTCCCAATTAACAGAAGCATTCCTAGGCGTAACAGGCGCTAGTCCACTTATTACCCCGAGAAAGCAACGCCTCGATGTTTATCTTAGGGGCATGTGGGGCCTAGAGCTGCTCGCGCCCGATCTGGAGGTCGACCGGGATTAAAGGGATGGCCTTGGGGCGCTGCCAAGCACGGCGGTGGTGTGAGGTCGAGGGGAGGGCGGGGCGGCGGAGGCAGGGGTCTGGGCCAGTGGTCGCTGGCGGTTCGAGAAAGATCATCAACAGTGGCTGGCGGGAGGTAGACGAAGGCCATCTGCCCGTTCTTTATAGATCGGACGGTTCATAAAAATGTCGACTGGCCTATTTATTCTCAGTCGACTGTTATTTTGATAGGACCACATGTGGTGGTGTGCTGGAGGAGTACTTGCATTTCCCAGCCATCCCCGTGCCCATATATTACAAAATCATATGGAGTAGAATCTAATTTTGTTTGCCATGCAATGTTGTAGAGCTATCATATGTCTCCTGTCATTTATTTTTTAGCCACCTGCTATCTGCTACTTTTACAGTGCACTAGTTCTGCACACACTTCACCCATACTCTCACTATTGTGTTTTCATGCAAGGGTATTTCAGACTCTGCTGCCTTGACAGAAGCAGAAAAGAAAAGAGAGAAGTCGCTCCAGCTTCGTACGCGGGTAGGCCAGACACGTTTCAGCACTTTAAAGGGTGTAGTGTCAGCAGACGGAGACGGTAAACGTAGCTTTGGAGTTGATGATCTCTCTCACCGTGAACCAGCATCCCAGGTGCTTGCTTTAACTTCACGGTGTCATATGTGGTTGCATGTTGCATATGGTGTCTAGCTTGTATTCGAAAGGCCGGAGTCGGTCTTTTACGTGAACCACCATCCCAGGAGCACCAAAAGACAAATAGCTATCCAGGGCACTGGCCAAGCCAGTGACAAGCCCAACATAGACATGCATCACCTGGAAGCCAACTAAAAAGCCACGATGGTGGCGAAGCAGCCCGCCTCCCACCAGGCTCTCAAGTCCTCGATGATCATACTCACTATCGTGGATCTAAGACTGACAGTAGAATGGGGGGTAGGTATGAGGAGGCAAGATCCTAGCTATGGCGAAGTTGTACACGCGAGTTTTACGAGTTCAGGCCCTTCGCGGAGGAAGTAACAACCCTACGTCTCGGAGCCCGGAGGCGGTCGACTGGATTATGCGCGTGTGAGTTACAAGGGGTGCGAACCCTTGTCCTAGAGGAGGGGGGTGGCTTATATAGAGTGCGCCAGGACCCCAGCTCCCCTTCGTTACACAGGGTTCAATGTTCATAAAGAGTAAGCGTTACAGGTAACGTCCGCAATAAAGTGTTATAAATGGTAATTAAGTCTATGGGTAAACGCCCGACCGTTGCTGCGCAGAGTGACTTTAGATCTTTTGTATGTCGAGTGGTTTCTGTGACGGTCGAGTGACATTGATTCTTCCGAGTGGAATGTCTCTGGTTGAGTGGATGATGGTACCCTTGGAATGCTTCTGTCTTTAGGTGATGCCCTTGGGGAGGGTGTCTAGGTCAGGCCTATGACCCTACCCTAGGTACATGGCTTCATTATTAGCCCCCGAATGGTTCAGGGTTTGAGTGGAGAAGGAGTTGAAAATACTTCCAATTCAGCTGTTGCACTTTGGGAGTGTCTGGTTGGGATCGATGAATCAACACGGTGACATCAACTTCTTTTTTCAGTCGCCTTGATCCATTCTTGGTTTTGTTGAGTGAACTTTTACTGAAAAGCTTCGAGCGTTGATATGGAGAAAATCTTCTGTCTGGTAGGTTGCTCTGTTGCCCATGGATCTTGCGGGATTCGAGTTTTTGGGAAGCGCACGGGCCGGAGGAGGCCGCAGCAATCGGGCTGGATAAGGCAGGGCTGCCTCGATTTCCGCACCGCCTTTTTCGCCATGTATCGCTCGCGCGACTCTTGCGGGATTTGATATGATCGCCCGGGTCCACAAGTCAGTCACTCGGAAGCAACCTCATATAAGGCGTCGGTCCGGGGTTTTTGAACAGTGCGCTCCCATTCTTCCTCTACCTTCTCTGTTTTCTCCACCGCATCCCCTCCTGCCCCGGCGCCGCTGCTCCGTTCAAGCTCTGTCTGCTGCGATGGGGAAGGAGAAGACGGTGGCATTGGAGCACGCGAAGAAGGCGGCGGCGAAGGCGAAGGGGAAGAAGTCCAGCTGGGGCGGATCTTCCTCGAGGTCCGGTCTGCCGCGCGGCTGGATCCAGGGAGATTGGATCCGGTCGATGATTCGCCAAGACGACATCGACGATCTGGCCGAGGAGGGATTGATCCCCCATGGATCCGCGCGGCTCCCAGCGGACGAGACTGAGCCCCTACCGCAGGAGGGTGAGTGCGTCCTCCTCACCACCCACGTCGACCGCGGGTTTTCTTTGCCTCCCCATCCTTTTTTCTGAGCTTTCTTGAACTTCTTTGGAGCACAACTTCATCATTTTTCCCCCAACACCATCGTGTATCTTGCCGCTTCCGTGTCCATGTGCGAAAACTTCTTGGGTTGTCGACCACACTGGGGCCTCTTCAAGCACATTTTCACATGTCGCTCCCAGTCGGTGAAAAAAGCTAATCCGAGTGATGAGAGGACAAAAGTGATCCAGATGTGTGGGGGTCTTGGAATCCAAATGAGGGGTAAGAGCTCTTTCCCAGCCATAATCCTACCCGAGTCAGTCCAAGGGTGGCAGTCGACCTGGTTTTACTGCAAAGACCAGTCGACTCCCGGTCAGTCGACTGGACTCCCCCCTTTTCCATGGCTCAAGTAGAGAAGCCTTCTGCCCTGAAAGTGACCCCGGGGGAGAAAGCAGACGTGAAGGTGCTGGTCGAGCGAGTGGTCCAGCTCATCCGTGATGGCGTGACCGGCATGGATCTATTGGATGTCTTCCTCGGGCGACGCATTCAGCCGCTTCAAGCCCATGACCATCCGATGTGGATGTATTAGGGCATTGATGATTCCACTCGGATCCATCCAGAAGAAGTCGACGAGGATACGGTGGGGAAGTGGTTGAGGGGTATCACTGGCAACAAAGATAACCCCAGGGGGGCCAGGAGAGTCCCTCCACTTGACAACTCGCACCAAACAGACAAGGTCCAACTCTGAATTGCCGAGTGTTATCTTGATTTATCATGTAACTGCCTGTAATCAACCGACTGACTTTTGTCTTGCTTGTTGTCTTCTAGGCTCTTACTGAGATGTATTCGATGCCCAACGGAGAGCAGGAACAGGATCCGGAGGGGGAGGCGAGCGGAGGCGAGAGCGGCGAGTGGCATTCTGATGGTGAAGGGGATGAGGAGAGCTCAGACCCGAGTGGTGAAGAAGAGGTCGACTCACCTCCCCGTAGGGAAAGGCGATCCAAGCTCACCCACGATCCCGCAAGCCCCCACGACAAGGCAACCGTTCAGACTGGGCAGTCGTCAAAGCGTCCTCAGACGTCTTCTCCGGCGCCGACTGAAAAGGCTCCGAAACAATCCAAGGCCGTACCGCAGAAGACCCGAAAGGTGCTGCCCAGAATCGAAATCGACATCCCTGTTGCCTCTACGTAAGTGTCCTGTCTTCAGTTTTACCCGAAATTCTGCGTTGTCTATTTTTCCTTGCTTTGACCGAATGAATCTTGAAACTAGCAGTGCCGCTACTTCTGGGACCTCTGCTTACAAAAACGAGGATGAGGACATGGAAGATGCGGTCACCTCCAACCCAGGTATAATCTTTGTGATCTTGTCTTTGCTTTGTCGATTGAGCTGCGGTACAACCAACGAGGATGAATTTTTGGTGATTGATCTTTTTACAGCTCCTCCCAACATCATCGATCTCCCAGACGACGACGAAGATGAGCCACAGAGGCCCTTGGGGAGAAGAAGCAGGAAAACGTCCGCTGGCAGGACGCCTCAGTCGACGCCGGTGGCAGAACCGGTAATCCAGGAAGCCGGCGATGCCAATCGGACCTCCGTCACCTTCGCCATACCACTGTCGAGTGCTCAACCTTCAACGTCAGTCGCGTAGACTCCCGCCAATCCACCTTCACTTTTTGCTGCACATCACGTCCCAGAGGACCAGGTGGGTGCTGCCAAAGAGGCTATACACCAGGCGGGCATTATGATGGAGAAGATGAAGATGGTGCGGGAAGCTAGCCAAGCTGCTTATGATGCCAGCTTCGCTCTCCAGAGCAACGTCCAGGTTAGCAGATTGCCGACTGACTCTTTTAGCTTGTTCTGTTAGGATATGCTACCTGAAAACTTTCTTTCGAAGACTTTTTTCATCTGTCTGCGCTTCGCATCTGTATACCCACTGGGTGTTTTGATTTGCCACTGAGCAAACTTGTATCTTAGGTCGACTAGGTTGTGTCGATTGGATTTTTGAACTAGTGGGGGCACGCTGAGTGCACCCACTGGGTGTAGTCCCCGAGACCATAGTTGACTGCGGGTAGTCGACTATGGTCTGAGAAGCTAAATTTTCCACTCGGTCTGGATGGACTATGTCGAGTGGAATCCGAACCAGTGGGGGCACGCTAAGTGCACCCGCTGGGTGTAGTCCCCGAGACCGTGGTCGACTGGTCGACTGCGGGCAGTCGACTACGGTCTTAGATCCTCTTCTTTTTTTACACTCGGCCTGGACAGACCACGTCGAGTGGAAACTGGGCCAGTGGGGGCACGCTAAGTGCACCCACTGGGTGTAGTCCCCGAGACCGTGGTTGACTGCGGGCAGTCGACTATGGTCTGAAAACAACTTGAATTTATCGAACTATTGTTCTGAAGTAACTAATCTTTCCATCTGTCGATTGACTGTCCCTTGATTACAAAAATCTTGTGAACTCGGAGTTTGTTTTGCTGAATTGGAGAAAAAACAGATTCAGCTCAACCTCGATCTGGAACTGGCCAAGACAAATCTGCAGAAGGCCAAGGATGAAGTTGCTGGCAAGAGAAAGCTTGCCGACTGATTTGTCTCTGTACCAGATTCTATTTCGCTTTTTCTGAATCGAGCGCTGTTTCTTTTAGAGAAAATGAATCAAGCTTTGGCGAAAAAGGACCAAGATCTTGCGGCCGCACAGAAAGCAGCTGACGAGAAAACTGCACTCGCCGAACAGAAGCTAGCTTCAGTCGGCAAACTGGAGGAAGAAAACACCAAGCTGAAAACTGCCCTTGATGAAGCCAATAAGGAAGAGACTCGCCTGAAGAAGGACAAGAACAATCTGAACGAGAAGATGGAAGGCATTTCTCGGAAGAGGGACGATCTGGAGAATTATCTGGGAGGTCTTGCCAAGAAGCTGTTCGTCATGCTTGAAGGTATTTTCTTTGAACCGACTGACTTGTCATTGTCGACTCGATATACAACCGCTGACTCATCTTTGAATTGTACGTGCAGAATTTTGCCAGAACTTCGAAGAAGAGACTGGGCAAGTTGAAACAAGCTTGGACCCCATCCATTCTCCAGTGAAAGACGAGGCAGCCATGAATGTACTCCGATTGGAATCTCGTGTTGTTGGTGTTGTTGATTATCTTGCTCGACTGAAGGTCGCAATGTCGCGGATCGACACAGCACTCTGGCCAGGGGCAACGCTCTAGAATTACCTCGAGTCTCTGATGACTCGACTTAATGAGATTCCCGGTCGAGTGCAAGAATGGAAGAAGTCTTCTGCCCGGTGCGGCGCTGATGTGGCTCTGTCTTTGGTTCATGTCCAGTGCAAGGAAGCGCGGGAAGAGAAGCTGGCAGCGATCAAGGTCGCCAACACCAAGAAGCATGACTTCCAATCTTTCATGGAGACCTTCATTGCTGCTGCCACTCGGATTGCCGACAGAATCGATCTGGACGAATTCGTTGAGCCTGCCAGCCCTCCTCCTGCAGAGTGAGCAAACTTTTATGCCCCACCTTAAATTTGCCTTGGAATGCCTCGTGATTTTGTAACCGTTAAACTCATTCGGGATTGATGCCCGAGTACTTTAATCCGCGGTCAGAACCTTAGGATTTATCTGAATTTGGTTTATCTTCGAATATGCTTGTGCTTGCCTTCGAGTGGAATTTGTTCTTCACTCGGAATATTTTTTGTACTTGAGATGCAGCTCTGGGGAAGAGGTTCCAGTCGACCTGCACCTCGTCGTCCTTGCGGATGAGGATGGAGCGCATGTTATACTTGTGGCGCAGCTCTGAGGAGAAGGTTGCAGTCGACCTGCACCTCGTCGTCCTTGCGGATGAGGATGGAGCGTACATTATACTTGGCGTAGCTCCGAGGAGAAGGTTGCAGTCGACCTGCACCTCGTCGTCCTTGCGGATAGGGATGTCTTTCAAACTTAGGCGAGTACCGGACTGCAGCTAAGCCCCCGAGTGGGAGGGTTGCTCACCACTCGATGGGATTTTTCAAACTTAGGCGAGTACTAGACCGCAGCTAAGCCCGCGAGTGGGAGGGTTGCTCACCACTCGGTGGGATTTTTCAAACTTAGGCGAGTACTGGACTGCAACTAAGCCTTCGAGTGAGAGGCTTGCTCACCACTCGGTGGGATTTTTTAAACTTAGGCGATTACTGGACTGCAGCTAAGCCACCAAGTGGGAAGGTTGCTCACCACTCGGTAGGATTTT
>NC_057799.1:162506788-162507052 GCF_018294505.1 Triticum aestivum | reverse complement strand
AGCTAAGCCCCCGAGTGGGAGGGTTGCTCACCACTCGGTAGGATTTTTCAAACTTAGGCGAGTTCTGGACTGCAGCTAAGCCCCTGAGTGGGAGGGTTGCTCACCACTCGGTAGGATTTTTCAAACTTAGGCGAGTACTGGACTGCAGCTAAGCCCCCGAGTGGGAGGGTTGCTCACCACTCGGTAGGATTGTTCAAACTTAGGCGAGTACTGGACTGCAGCTAAGCCCCCGAGTGGGAGGGTTGCTCACCACTCGGTAGGATT
>NC_057799.1:162411027-162506502 GCF_018294505.1 Triticum aestivum | reverse complement strand
GTACTGGACTGCAGCTAAGCCCCCGAGTGGGAGGCTTGCTCACCACTCGGTAGGATTTTTCAAACTTAGGCGAGTACTGGACTGCAGCTAAGCCCCCGAGTGGGAGACATGCTCACCACTCGGTAGGATTTTTTAAACTTAGGTGAAGCGGATTCGCGGCTAAGCCCCCGAGTGGGAGACTTGCTCACCACTCGGTAGGATTTTTTAAACTTAGGCGAAACGGATTCGCGGCTAAGCCCCTGAGTGAGAGGCTTGCTGACCACTCGGTAGGATTTTTTAAACTTAGGCAAAACGGATTCGCAGCTAAGCCCGCGAGTGAGAGGCTTGCTCACCACTCGGTAGGATTTTTTAAACTTAGGCAAAACGGATTCGCGGCTAAGGCACCCACTGGGGGATTTGAAACATATAACAAAGAAACATCAAACATTTAGGAGACTGTAAAACTGTGTCTTTGATAATCAAACTAGAAGGTATTTCTTATTACATCTGAACGCTTAAGTATAAAAGGGGCGGAGCAACTCCGCATTCCAAGCGCGTGGCTCGTCTTTCTTGTGCTCGACGTTGTAAAGGTGGTATGCTCCATTGTGCAGCACTCTTGTGACGATGAAGGGGCCTTCCCAAGCAGGAGCAAGCTTGCGTGGTTTCTGCTGATCCACTCGAAGAACCAAGTCTCCCTCTTGAAATGCTCGACCCATCACGTTTCTGGCGTGGAATCGACGCAGGTCTTGCTGATAGATGGTCGACCGGATCAGGGCCATCTCTCTTTCCTCTTCCAGGAGATCAATTGCATCTTGCCGTGCCTGTTCTGCTTCATCTTCTGAGAAAAGCTCAACTCGGGGTGCATTGTGAAGCAAGTCACTCGGGAGTACAGCTTCAGTTCCATAGACCAAGAAGAATGGAGTTTGACCAGTCGACCGATTGGGAGTTGTCCTCAATCCCCAAAGCACTGATGTAAGTTCATCGACCTAGGCGCCTGTTGTGTGCTTGAGATCACGCATCAGTCGGGGTTTCAGTCCTTTGAGAATCAATCCGTTTGCTCTTTCAGCTTGTTCATTCGACTGGGGGTGGGCAACTGAAGCATAGTCGACTCGAGTGCCTTGGGAAGCACAGAAGGCTCTGAACTCATCAGAATCGAAGTTCGACCCATTTTCAGTGATGATGCTGTGCGGAACACCATATCTGAATGTTAACTCTCTGATGAAGCTGACAGCAGTACTGGCTTCAAGACTTTTGATAGGCTTGGCGTCGATCCATTTGGTGAACTTGTCGACTGCCACGAGCACATGAGTGAAGCCGCTCCTACCAGTCTTGAGAGGTCCAACCATATCCAATCCCCAAACAGCAAAGGGCCAGACGAGTGGAATGGTCTTCAGGGCTGATGCAGGCTTGTTAGACATGTTGGAGTAAAACTGGCAACCTTCACATTTGTCGACTATTTCCTTTGCCATCTCATTTGCTCAATCCCGCTTGGTATGCTTTGGCCACAATGGTCCGAGAAGACGCATGGTGACCACAGGTCCCCGAGTGGATGTCATTGAGGATCACTCGACCTTCCTCTGGTGTTATGCATTTCTCGTAGACTCCATTCACACTTTCTCTGAACAACTGTCCTCTTATCACAGTAAAGGCTTTGGATCGACGGACGATCTGTCGAGCCTCTTCTTCATCCTCTGGGAATTCTTTCCTAAGGATGTATGAAATGTATGGCACTGTCCAGTCAGGAGTGATGACCAAAACCTCCATGATCACGTCGACCACGGCTGGGACTTCGACTTCAGTCGGATCGGTGGCGCTTTTTGGTTGTGGGGGCTCTTCAGTGAAAGGATCTTCTTGAACTGAAGGTGTATGAATATGTTCCAAGAACACATTGCTGGGAATGGCCTCCCTCTTGGAACCTATCTTTGCCAGATCATCGGCTGCTTGATTTTTCAGTCAGGGTATGTGATGGAGCTCTAACCCCTCGAATTTCTTCTCTAAATTTCTCACTGCATTACAGTAGCCAGTCATAGCTGGGCTTCTGACATCCCACTCCTTCATCACTTGATTAACCACTAAATCTGAGTCGCCGTAGACCATGAAGCGACGGACGCCGAGTGAAATGGCCATACGCAACCCGTACAGAAGTGCTTCATATTCAGCTTCATTGTTGGAGGAGTAAAAATGAATCTGGAGAACATAGCTGAGTTTCTCGCCTCGGAGGGATACCAATACCACCCCAGCACCGGAACCATTCAACATCTTGGATCCATCAAGAACATGGTCCAATGCTCCGAGTGAATCTGAGTCGGCAGTTGCTGTTCAATCCACTCGGCGAGGAAATCTGCTATTGCTTGGGACTTGATAGCTTTCTTTGCCTCAAACTTGATATCCAAGGGAAGGAGTTCAATCGCCCACTTTGCCACTCGACCAGTTGCATCTCTGTTGTTCAGGATCTCTGACAATGGTGCGTCGCTGACGACTGTAATGGAGTGACTAGAGAAGTAATGTGCAACCTTCTTCGTGGTCATGTAAATCCCATAAACAAGCTTCTGATAATGTGGATATCTTTGCTTGGATGGAGTCAGAACTTTAGAAACATAGTATACTGGGCGCTGAACTTTATAGGCTTTTCCTTCTTCTTCCCGCTCGACCGTGAGCACCATACTGACAACTTGTCCTGTGGCTGCAATATAAAGCAGTAAAGGCTCTTTGCTGATTGGGGCAGCAAGCACCGGCTGGGTGGAAAGCAGGGCTTTGAGTTCTGCAAACGCTGCGTCGGCTTCATCTGTCCACTCGAACTTGTCAGATTTCTTCATCAGTCGGTAAAGAGGCATGGCCTTTTCACCGAGACGAGATATGAATCGACTCCAGGCGGCCAAACAACCAATAAGCTTCTGGACATCATGTACACATACATGGCGCTTCATCCGGAGTATGGCACCAACTTTCTCTGGGATTGCGTTGATCCCTTGTTCGGAAACAAGGAAACCGAGCAACTTTCCGCCAGGAACTCCGAATGTACACTTTGATGGACTAAGCTTGATATCATACCTTCTGAGGTTGGCAAAAGTTTCAGCAAGGTCAGCCAGCAGGTCGGAACCCTTTCGTGACTTGACCACAATGTCATCCATGTATGCTTCCACATTCCGACTGATTTGAGTGAGCAGACACTTCTGAATCATCCTCATGAATGTGGCTCTAGCGTTCTTCAAGCCGAATGGCATGGTGACATAACAGAAACATCCGAATGGAGTGATGAAAGCCGTTTTTATCTCATCGGGTCCATACAGTCGGATCTGATGATACCCGAAATAGGCGTCCAGAAAAGACAATCGCTCACACCCCGCAGTCGAGTCGACAATTTGGTCGATGTGGGGGAGAGGAAAATGATCTTTCGGGCAGGCCAGATTGATATGCTTGAAGTCAATGCACATGCGAAGTGAATCGTCCTTCTTAGGGACCATGACAACATTGGCGAGCCACTCGGAGTGGTAAATCTCTCGGATGAACTCAGCTGCCAGGAGCCGAGCCACTTCCTCACCAATTGCTTTCCTCTTCTGTACGGCGGACCGTCGAAGATGTTCCTTGACTGGTTTTACCTTCGGGTCGACTTGCAAACGATGCTCAGCCAGTCCCCTGGGTACACCCGGCATGTCAGAAGGTTTCCATGCAAAGATGTCCCAGTTCTCATGGAGGAACTGGACGAGCGCTTCTTCCTATTTACTGTCGAGTGATGTTGAGATATGAGTAGGAGCAGCATTAGGGTCCGTCGGGTGAATATGAATCGGCTTGGTTTCACCGGACGACTGAAATGCATAATCAGTGGCAGGCTTCTTGGAGCGCAACAAATCACTCGGATCTGCGTTCTTCCGGTATTCTTGCATTTCGACTGCTGCCATTTGCGCATCGGTGATTTTTGAACCCTTCTGGAAGCACTCTTCTGCCTTCTACCGATTGCCAGTGATAGTGATCACTCCTCTAGGACCAGGCATTTTCAACTTGAGGTACACGTAACATGGTCGAGCCATGAAATGTGCATAGGCAGGCCTACCCAGAATGGCATGATAAGCACTCTGGAAATCCACTACTTCAAATGTCAACTTTTCTTTGGGGTAATTCTTGGAATCACCGAAAACCACATAAAGGGCAATCTGGCCGAGCGATTCAGCCTTCTTGTCAGGTATGACGCCATGGAAACTCATATTGCTTTCACAGAGCTTGGACATCGGAATGCCCATTCCCTTCAAGGTCTCCGCATACAGGATATTTAGGCCACTACCACCATCCATCGGCACTTTAGTCTGTCGAGTGCCTTCAACAACTGGGTCGACCACCAGCGCTTGCCTCCCAGGGGTGGCTATACGTGCTGGGTGGTCAGGCTGGTCAAATGTGATGGCAGTCTGGGACCACTTCAGATAACTTGGTGTTGCCGGAGCAACCATGTTCACCTCTTTGTTTATAACTTTCAGTCGACTTTTGCTTTCAACATCGGCAAAAATCATCAGAGTGGAATTGACGTTGGGAAAACCATCATCGTCTTCTTCCTTATCCTCACCCTTGTCCGACTCCTTTTCCTTCTCCTTGGGTTGTTTCTCTCGGAATTGCTGGATCAGGAGCCGACACTGTCGAGTGGTATGTTTAGGGTAAATCAGATTACCCTCTTCATCTTTCTTGATGTGAATGTGACAGGGTAAATCCAACACATCAGTTCCATCTTGATCTTTCACTTTCTTAGGGTTCCAGGGTCCTTTGGGCTTCCCCTTGAACTTCCCTTGAGCCACCACTAAAGCTTCACCAGGAGCAGCTGGTTCGGCCTTGCGCTTCTGCTTCCGATTGGAATTCCCTCCTCCGGTTTCCTGGGTGACTGTTTTATGTTTGCCGCTCCGGAGTCGGTCTTCCTCTTCACCATTAGCATACTTGGTGGCGATCTCCATCATCCGGGATAGAGACATATCTCCTTCCCAACCAAATATCAGATTCAACTCTCGATACTTAACACTCTCCTTGAAGGCGCAAACTGCTTGGTGATCTAACACATTCTCCACTGTATGATGCAATGTGATCCATCTCTGGATGTAATCTCTCAAGGTCTCATTCGGTTTCTGCACGCAGGACTAAAATTCTGTTAACCCTGCCGGCCGTTTGCAAGTACCCTCAAAGGTTCTGACAAACACTCGGGCGAGTTCTTCCCAACTGTATATGCTGCCAGGTGCTAACTGATTCAACCACGCTCTGGCTGAGCCTTCCAACCTAAGAGGAAGGTGTTTCATGGCCACTTCATCATTGCCGCCACCGATCTGCACAGCCACTCGGTAGTCCTCAAGCCAAGTGTCAGGCTTGGACTCACCAGTGAACTTGCTGATTCCAGTCGCCAAGCTGAAGTTGGGAGGAATCACCGCAGCCCTGATGGCTCTGCTAAAGCACTCTGGGCCTGAAACATGTACTCTGCTGCCAGTCGGGTGATCTCTGCCATGACCCTTTCTGTGTGCTCTGTTTCTATCGACCAGACCTTGAACAAGAATAGATCTCGCATCAAAGCCCGGCTCCCTGGGGTCGACTAGAATTCTTCGCCCGCCACTGTGAGGGCGTCTGTCATCGTGTTGCCGAGGCACATATGACCCACTCCTCGGGGGAGGTGTGTGCACTCGACGACGGTCATCGTGGTCGAGTCGGCGATCATCTTGCTCACGGTTTCTGTACTGATCTCGCCGGTCTTCACGTCCCTCACGCCGCGGGGGCGGTCTTGGGCTGTGAGCTGACTGAACTGTGTCTGCCACCACATACCTGCTATGAATTCTATTCCGTGACTGTGATACTGCTGTGTTCTGCTCTCCTGCAGCCCGGTGTAAAGTCCGGATCTGCATCAAACCTCTGCCAGCTTCCGACTGGGAAGGCTGAATCGACTCTGCTATTCGGGCTGCAGCTGTGAGATTTTGAATCGGAGTTCGGTATACCTGAGTTGGAGGCGGAAAAAGTTGTCGTCGACTGGACTCAGGAATCCGCTGCCGAGCACGCTCATCGAGTGCGTGCTGGAGGTTCTCCAGTCGAGTGCGCTCAGCCAAGTTGGCCAGGCGCGCCTCCTCCAAGGCCCGGGCCTCGGGGGTTTCTCCAACGATAGGAGTGTGAAGTGCATCCATGTTACGGCGGCGAAGCTCTTCCCTCTGCTGCGAAGAGAGGGGCTCGGGGCGGTACTCCTCGTGGACGCGCGATGGATCGCCGTTGCCAACACCACCGTCGTCGCGGGGGAAGCCAGGAGGACTGTGCGGTCCGTTGACCATCAGAACTTCCGCCGCGGGGTCACTGCTGTCGCACTCAGATGCAGTCTCGACGGAGCCAGTCGAACAGGCCGTAGAGAGTTTCGTCGGGCTCGATTGCCGCGACTTGCAGGGTGGCCGATTGGCGGGCCACCGCATGCCTCACCCACCACTGGAGCCGCGACCGACCGGAACGCTTGCGCCGGTGAACAGCGGGGAGCGAGGACGCCACAGGAGCCGACCGATACTGAGTCGACGGCTGTCGAAGAAGGATGCCGCGGACGCACGCGCGAAAGTGCGTTGCCCCGCGGACGGGGAGCGCTTCGACGTCGAGTGGAGCCTCTCGGAGCCAAGCGGAGTCGTCGGCGACGAACACGAGCGCGCCGAGACGGATCTCGCAGCCCTCGGCCAATCCTCCGCCCGAAACCATGATGATGGGGATCGGAAAAATCGCAACTTCTCCAACAAGTCGCTAAGACACCTGCCCCATGGTGGGCGCCAACTATCGTGGATCTAAGACTAACAGTAGAATGGGGGGTAGGTATGAGGAGGCAAGATCCTATCTATGGCGAACTTGTACACGCGAGTTTTACGAGTTCAGGCCCTTCGCGGAGGAAGTAACAGCCCTACGTCTCGGAGCCCGGAGGCGGTCGACTGGATTATGCACGTGTGAGTTACAGGGGGTGCGAACCCTTGTCCCAGAGGAGGGGGGTGGCTTATATAGAGTGCGCCAGGACCCTAGCTCCCCTCCATTACACAGGGTTCAATGTTCATAAAGAGTAAGCGTTACAGGTAACGTCCGCAATAAAGTGTTATAAATGGTAATTAAGTCTATGGGTAAACGCCCGACCGTTGCTGCGTAGAGTGACTTTAGATCTTCTGTATGTCGAGTGGTTTCTGTGACGGTCGAGTGACATTGATTCTTCCGAGTGGAATGTCTCTGCTCGAGTGGGTGATGGTACCCTTCGAATGCTTCTGTCTTTAGGGTGATGCCCTTGGGGTGGGTGTCTAGGTCAGGCCTATGACCCTACCCTAGTGAAAGAACATGCGGTGCCCCCATGTTTGGTTTTGGTAATTGATGACAATCTCTATGGACTAATGGTTGCCTTGAGTTATATTTGAAGGATTTGTCCATAGGCATTTCTTGAAGTTCATGTGTTGGTTTCAAGGAGTTTATGTGGTGACCAAGGTGTTATTAAGGAATTATCCAAAGTTTGGTCATGTGAGAGTTGAGCTTATTGCAAGCATGTCTTGGAGAAGAAGATTGTGTGATCATTCATGTATATCTTCAAGACATCATCCAAATGAAGAGAGTTGAAAAGATTCAAGGTCGATCAAGACTAAGTCAAGAGTGAATCAACTTGATCAACTCACAAAGCGTAGAAGATGTACCGAGAGGGATCAAGCGATCCCATGGTGTGGTAAGCATTGTCAATTACGCTTTGTGTACTAACCCATGATCTTCGTGAGAGTTCTTTGTGGGGTTAGGTTGCGGTGTGCAAGTTCAAGTGAAGCATCATGAAGAGATCAAATGCTTGAAGCTTGCCGTCCACTGTGGTGACAATGGACTTGTGAAGATGTTGCGGTGTGCAAGTTCAAGTGAAGCATCATGAAGAGATCAAATGCTTGAAGCTTGCCGTCCATTGTGGTGACAATGGACTTGTGAAGATGTGCGGAAGAGTGGCTCACCCATAGTGGAGTATGGGGGAGCAATCAACTAGTCTTCATCGAGCCAACGCAACCAAGAAAGGTGGTCCAACTTGAGGGAGTCAAGATCGTCATCATCTAGCTCAAGTGGACCATGTGCAAGGCAAAGGTTTTCCCTTGATAGGTTTTCTATTTTACCGGTCTCATGATGGTAGTTGGGAGACCGGGTTATAGGATCGATTGCCGTACTATCAAGGGGGGCTCTCGATGAGTAGCTTGGTCGTATCATTCGTAGAGAGCTCAAACCATTGCATCCTTGCACCATCTTTATTGGTTCTTATTTGGTTCTTCTCTTTGTGAGTTTTGGAGCTTATGTTCATCTTGATGAAAAGCTCGAGTTCATCGAAAACGGAGTTCACTCACATCTTCTATGATGTTTTTGATGTTGGAGGTTATGCCGGTTCTTCTCGGTTGGAGGTTTCACTCCTCTGTTTTGTTGGCATACCTTCCCTACCTCTTCTTACTATAACCAGTCGCTGTTTTGATGCTCCTGTCTTTAGGGTGATGCCCTTGGGGTGGGTGTCTAGGTCAGGCCTATGACCCTACCCTAGTGAAAGAACATGCGGTGCCCCCATGTTTGGTTTTGGTAATTGATGACAATCTCTATGGACTAATGGTTGCCTTGAGTTATATTTGAAGGATTTGTCCATAGGCATTTCTTGAAGTTCATGTGTTGGTTTCAAGGAGTTTATGTGGTGACCAAGGTGTTATTAAGGAATTATCCAAAGATTGGTCATGTGAGAGTTGAGCTTATTGCAAGCATGTCTTGAAGAAGAAGATTGTGTGATCATTCATGTTTACCTTCAAGACATCATCCAAATGAAGAGAGTTGGAAAGAGTCAAGGTTGATCAAGACTAAGTCAAGAGTGAATCAAGTTGATCAACACACAAAGCGTAGAAGATGTACCGAGAGGGATCAAGCGATCCCATGGTGTGGTAAGCATTGTCAATTACGCTTTGTGTACTAACCCATGATCTTCGTGAGAGTTCTTTGTGGGGTTAGGTTGCGGTGTGCAAGTTCAAGTGAAGCATCATGAAAGAGATCAAATGCTTGAAGCTTGCCGTCCATTGTGGTGACAATGGACTTGTGAAGATGTTGCGGTGTGCAAGTTCAAGTGAAGCATCATGAAGAGATCAAATGCTTGAAGCTTGCCGTCCATTGTGGTGACAATGGACTTGTAAGATGTGCGGAAGAGTGGCTCACCCATAGTGGAGTATGGGGGAGCAATCAACGAGTCTTCATCGAGCCAACGCAACCAAGAAAGGTGGTCCAACTTGAGGGAGTCAAGATCGTCATCATCTAGCTCAAGTGGACCATGTGCAAGGCAAAGGTTTTCTATTTTATCGGTCTCATGATGGTAGTTGGGAGACCGGGTTATAGGATCGATTGCCGTACTATCAAGGGGGGCTCTCGATGAGTAGCTTGGTCGTATCATTCGTAGAGAGCTCAAACCATTGCATCCTTGCACCATCTTTATTGGTTCTTATTTGGTTCTTCTCTTTGTGAGTTTTGGAGCTTATGTTCATCTTGATGAAAAGCTCGAGTTCATCGAAAACGGAGTTCACTCACATCTTCTATGATGTTTTCGATGTTGGAGGTTATGCCGGTTCTTCTCGGTTGGAGGTTTCACTCCTCTGTTTTGTTGGCATACCTTCCCTACCTCTTCTTACTATAACCAGTCGCTGTTTTGATGCTCCTGTCTTTAGGGTGATGCCCTTGGGGTGGGTGTCTAGGTCAGGCCTATGACCCTACCCTAGTGAAAGAACATGCGGTGCCCCCATGTTTGGTTTTGGTAATTGATGACAATCTCTATGGACTAATGGTTGCCTTGAGTTATATTTGAAGGATTTGTCCATAGGCATTTCTTGAAGTCCATGTGTTGGTTTCAAGGAGTTTATGTGGTGACCAAGGTGTTATTAAGGAATTATCCAAAGATTGGTCATGTGAGAGTTGAGCTTATTGCAAGCATGTCTTGAAGAAGAAGATTGTGTGATCATTCATGTTTACCTTCAAGACATCATCCAAATGAAGAGAGTTGGAAAGAGTCAAGGTTGATCAAGACTAAGTCAAGAGTGAATCAAGTTGATCAACACACAAAGCGTAGAAGATGTACCGAGAGGGATCAAGCGATCCCATGGTGTGGTAAGCATTGTCAATTACGCTTTGTGTACTAACCCATGATCTTCGTGAGAGTTCTTTGTGGGGTTAGGTTGCGGTGTGCAAGTTCAAGTGAAGCATCATGAAAGAGATTAAATGCTTGAAGCTTGCCATCCATTGTGGTGACAATGGACTTGTGAAGATGTTGCGGTGTGCAAGTTCAAGTCAAGCATCATGAAGAGATCAAATGCTTGAAGCTTGCCGTCCATTGTGGTGACAATGGACTTGTGAAGATGTGCGGAAGAGTGGCTCACCCATAGTGGAGTATGGGGGAGCAATCAACTAGTCTTCATCGAGCCAACGCAACCAAGAAAGGTGGTCCAACTTGAGGGAGTCAAGATCGTCATCATCTAGCTCAAGTGGACCATGTGCAAGGCGAAGGTTTGCCCTTGATAGGTTTTCTATGTTACCGGTCTCATGATGGTAGTTGGGAGACCGGGTTATAGGATCGATTGCCGTACTATCAAGGGGGGCTCTCGATGAGTAGCTTGATCGTATCGTTCATAGAGAGCTCAAACCATTGCATCCTTGCATCATCTTTATTGGTTCTTGTTTGGTTCTTCTCTTTGTGAGTTTTGGAGCTTATGGTCATCTTGATGACAAGCTCGAGTTCATCGAAAACGGAGTTCACTCGCATCTTAAATGATGTTTTCGATGTTGGAGGTTATGCCGGTTCTTCTCGGTTGGAGGTTTCACTCCTCTATTTGTTGGCATACCTCCCCTGCCTCTTCTTACTATAAGCTTGAGTTTGCTCAATTCGGAGCTCATATGCAGAAGTTATGGCAGTTTTGGTTTCTCGTGGAGTATACTTGTTGTCGTGGAAGTGTGCCCTCTCTAGTCCCAGCGGTAGTACCGCGGGCCGGAGCGGTAGTACCGCTTGGGTGCTACAAGCGGCAGGACCGCTCCAGAGCGGTAGTACCGCTGTAGCCCCCAGCCGTAGTACCGCTGCGGCTTCGTGCTAGTACCGCCTCGATTCGAGGGGTCTTTTTCCGTGTCGGGTTTTGCGGTACTAGCCGCGGCAGTGGCGGCAGTAGTACCGCCCGTGTGCGGTAGTACCGCCCTGACCACCGCGGTAGTACCGATCTGGGCCCAGCGGCAGTACGGCGAGGGGGAGCGGTAGTACAGCCGGCCAAGCGGTAGTACCGCTGGCCAAGCGGTAGTACCGCTCTCTGCGGGGCTGAAGTGGGGGGTAACGGTTGGATTGTCCCCCCCACTATATAAGGGGGTCTTCTTCCCCATTCTACCTTATCCTTTGAGCTCGTGTTCTTCCCCCATTGTTGACCTTCTTCGAGCTTGCTAACTCTCAATCCCTCCATGGATTCTTGCTAGTTTTTGAGGGAAAAGAGAGAGGAGATCTAGATCCACATTTCCACCAATCACTTTCTCCTCTATGTGAGGGGAACCCCTTGGATCTAGATCTTGGAGTTCTTGGTGTTCTCCTTCTTGTTCTTCCTCTCTTTTTCCTCCCTAGCATTAGTTGCTTCGGTGGGATTCGAGAGAGAAGGACTTGGGCACTCCGTGTGCCCTTGCCATTGCATTTGGTGCATCGTTTTGAGTTCTCCACGGTGATACGTGGAAGTTACAATTTGAGAAGTTTATTACTCTTGGGTGCTTGGTGCCCTTGAGCTTGTTCCTCTTGGGTGCTTGGGCGCCCTAGACGGTTGGTGGTGTTCGGAGCTCCATCATTGTGGTGTAAAGCTCCGGGCAAGCGTCGGGGTCTCCAATTAGGTTGTGGAGATCGCCCCGAGAAATTTGACGGGTTTCGGTGACCGCCCCCAAGGGTTGCCAAAGTGTACGGGTTCGGTGACCGCCCCCAAGGGTTGCCATTTGTACGGGTTCGGTGACCGCCCTCAAGGGTCCCTTAGTGGAATCACGGCATCTTGCATTGTGCGAGGGCGTGAGGAGATTATGGTAGCCCTAGTGGCTTCTTGGGGAGCATTGTGCCTCCACACCGCTCCAAACGGAGATTAGCATCCGCAAGGGTGTGAACTTCGGGATACATCGTCGTCTCCGCGTGCCTCGGTTATCTCTTACCCGAACCCTTTACTTATGCACTTTACTTTGTGATAGCCATATTGTTTCTTGTCATATATCTTGCTATCACTTAGTTGTTTATCTTGCTTAGCATAAGTTGTTGGTGCACATAGGTGAGCCTAGTTGTTGTAGGTTTTGTGCTTGTCAAATTAACCGCTAGGTTTATTCCGCATTTGTTCAAGCCTAAACCGTAATTATTTCAAAGCGCCCATTCACCCCCCTCTAGGCGACATCCACGATCTTTCACCTAGGTACATGGCTTCATCACTCACCACTCCAGCCGGATGTCTAGCTTATATTGCTTCCAATTTGGTTAAATTGCATCTGCTTAGCTTACACATTACACCTTTGAATATGAGATGCCTTCCTGTTTTTGGTACATACTAGTACATTTGTCTATTAACCATGTTCTTACATCAAACTAATGTTCTTGTGTATCCCTCATCAATCACTTATGATGAGACAGTCACCCCAGTGGGTTACTTTGAGAAAAGATCCTCTTTTGAAGAATGCAGTGTCAGCCTCCCCACATGATTTTCAAGAAACAACAAGGCTATATGAAGATAGTGAACGTAGCTCCGTAGTTGATGACCGCATTTCCCCTACACCAGCATCGCAGGTGCTTTCTCTAACTTGGCAGCGTGATATGTGGTTGCATGTTGCATATGGTGTCTAGACTGTAATTCTTCCAATCTGGTTAAATTGCATGTGCTATTCTGCTTAGTTTATACATTATACCTGTTAATGTGACATGCCTTCCTGTTTTTAGTACATAGTACATCTGTCTATTAAGCATGTCCTTACATAATACTATTTTTTTTGTATCCCACAAGAATCAATATGACAAGACACCTTTAGTATATGCAGTGTGTTATTAGTTGCATCTTTCATATGATTTTATAGCATGCACTGCTTCTAATTTGTTGAAATGCCATTTATGATGGGACGCTTTTAACTTGGCAGAGTCATATTGGTTGCATCTTTCATGTGGTGTCTAGCTTGCATTGCTTCTTATTTGTTGAAATGGCTTCTGCTTAGTTTACACAAACAGTTGTGAATATGCCATGTCGTCCTGTTTTTCGTACATATTCCATCCTGGTATCATGTCTTTGCCTTACATCAAAGTAGTGATTGTCAGTACCATGCACGAATGAGTTCTAAAGAGTGAATTTTATTGCTTTTTCTTGTCGTTTTTACTTGACAATTCAAAATCAATAAAGCATAAGGAAAGTAGCAAGGCAGTGGATATAGGTGTTCCTTCCAAACGGAGGGCCTCTACAGATTCTACTCCGCTACCCCCCCCCCCCAGAAGATTTGCAAGACAACACATGCATAGACACTCAACGTAGCTATGTTGATGATGAGCACGTCTCCCCTAGTGCACCATCACAGGTGCTCCCTCTAACTTAGCACTGTTATATGTGGTTGCATGTTATGTATGATGTCTAGCTTGTATTGCTTCTAATTTTGTAGAATTCCATCTGCTTACTTTACACATTATACTTGTGAATAAGACACATGTTCCTGTTTCTAGAACATACAATATTTGTCTATCACACCATGTTCTTACATCAAAGTACTACTGTTGTGTAACCTGCAACAATCACTTATCATAAGACACGTTTGACTTGGGAGTGTGATATAGGTTACATCTCGCATTCTTTTCTAGCTTGTACTACTTCTAATTTGTTGAAATGGCACTTATGACGATACAGTTTTAACTTGGTAGAGTGATATTCGTTGCATCTTTCATATGGTGTCTAGCTTTCATTGCTTCTAATTTATTGAAATGCCTTCTCCTTAGTTTACACATCATAAGCCGTGAATATGCAATGCTGTGAATATGCAATGGCACTAATGACGAGAGACCTTTAACTTGGTAGTGTGATGTTGTTTGCATCTTGCATATGATTTATTTCTTGTACCGCTTCACATTTGTTTAAACGCCATTTATGACGAGACACTGTTAACTTGGCAGAGCGATATTTGTAGCATCTTTCATATGGTGTCTACCTTCCATTGCATTGCTTCTAATTTACTGAAATGTCTTCTGCTTAGTTTACACATCATAGTTCTGGTTATCTCACGCGGTCCTGTTTTTCGTACATATTACATCCTCCTATCATGTGGTTGTCTAACATCAAAGTTCAGTTCGTCCATATCACGCATCAATTTGTTCTGAAGAACTAAATTGTTATTCATTTTTCTTGTCGGCTCGACTTAACATGGCACAAAAAAAGAGGAAGGAACACAAAATGACAGGGAAAAGGAAGCGGAAGAATCCTGCAGATTCTGCTGGTACTGATGGAGCAATAGAAGGTCAAAGTCCAGCAGAAAATTGTACAAACAGGGTATCCCATGCTACGCGAGCTGCAGAATAAGCCAAACAGAAACCAATAGCTGCCACCAAACAAGCAGAGACATCCCTAGTTGTTGCAACACCTTCCATAGTACCACCAGCTGCATGAGTTACTCGTTGGTCAACTCAGCTAGCAGCACGTTCCCAAGCTCCATTGCCACCTGGCACTACTTTCGAAGCACTCTTGACACAAGACGAGTTGGCAAGATTAGATGAACTTTGTGAGCTTCAACAACAGGAAGGTAGTTGCTGGAGTCAAGTTACAGTTGCATGCTTCTTTATATGTAGTCTCACAGTTTGATGTACACCAACACTTACTATGTTCGTTGTTGGACTAGCACCTAGGCGCAAGAGGAAACAAACATCAGAGATAATGCTCGATAGGTTAACTAAATCTAGAGGAGGAAGAATGGACATTCGTTTTGATGTAGGTTTAAAAAGGTCACGTGATGCTACAGCGTTAGCCAAGTTAGTATCAGAGGCAGCGGTTGCCGTTAGGTGTCATGTACGTATCCTCCTGAGGGAGTCCTGGACCAGAGGGTCCTCGGGCGTCCGGCCTGTTATCTGTTGGGCCGGACTGATGGGCTATGAAGACATGAAGGCCGAAGACTATACCCGTGTCTAGATTGGACTCTACTTGGCGTGGAAGGCAAGCTAGGCGACCGATTATGAGGATTTCCTCCTATGTGACCGACCCCGTGTAACCCTAGATCTCTCCGGTGTCTATATAAACCGGAGGGCATAGTCCGGGTAGGACAGATTCATTACCATATACTCATAGGCTAGACTTCTAGGGTTTAGCCATTACGATCTCGTGGTAGATCAACTCTTGTAACACTCATATTCATCAAGATCAATCAAGCAGGAAGTAGGGTATTACCTCCATAGAGAGGGCCCGAACCTGGGTAAACATTGTGTCCCCCGTCTCCAGTTACCAACGATCCTAGACGCACAGTTCGGGACCCCCTACCCGAGATCCGCCGGTTTTGACACCGACACCTCCCAACATGGATTCAGTACAGGAATGACAAAGACGAAACCCAATTCAACACCTTCCTCGACCATTAATCTGTAAGTATGGTTATGTATGGAAACTAGTAATATCGTCTTGCTCTGTCCCATACTTTCCAGGTTGCTGATAATGAGACTCCCATAATTTTCAACAGATGAGGTTCAAGTTGGATAGCAAAGATGATGCAACCAGACAAGCTTGCACCCATCTTTTCAAGTCTGCTCTGCGACAGTATCGGTATAACTTGAGGAAAACTCACTTTGAAGGCAAGGCTAAGAGTGAACTTGCCCAAACATCTCTAGTGGAAAATATATCGGATGAAGACTGGAGAGGCCTCGTTAAACACTGGTCTGATCCAAAGTATCAGGTACATTATATATATGTGATCAGATCACATGTTGAAGTCCTATTTACGCATGTGCCTCACAAATCTATCTTCTTGTAGGTGAACTGTTCAAAGAACAAGGCCAACCGTACGAAAGTGAAATTCCAACAGACGACAGGATCTCGTAGGTATATTGCACACTGCGAGGCTCTTGTAATTAGTTATTGTTTCACTCTTTTCGTTGTACCATATTATCAGATCTATATTGACTTGTTCCAAATGCAGAGGAAAGCCCGCAAGGACCAAAAAGTACCTGAACCAAATGTTGTGGAAATCTTCAAGGACTGTCACACCAGCAAGGCAAAGGGCATGACTACACCAGTCAAAACCATTGTTTTAAGTCCTTAATCCTCATGCCTTTTAACTACTACTTACTCTGACTTGTGCCTTGAACTGCATGGTTTGCAGCCAATGTCTATTACTCTTTTCAATTTTATACACAATTGTCTTAGCGTATCATTGCACCTTACAAGGTTTAAAAGAGAGGAGTGATGTTACTTTGATCTTGATCTGTAATCTAGTTCCGTGCTGGACTTGCCCACACAACGTTACAATTGCATGTTTGTCTGTTCTCAGTTGTTTTGTGATATGAATGATGTCATACTATGCTTACCGTATTATAAACTTTGTCTCTTTATCCTTAGCTGTCAATACAATGAGAAGAAATAGACAATAAATTTGCCATGATACATGGTCATATGTTTGGAACCTTGTTTTATTATGTACTTTGCAGTAAAATACAACTAATATTTTACATGGGTTCACCAGAATAAGTTCTGTATATAGACCAAAGCTATTTTGTTTGGTTTTGCTGCCTCCTTAATATCTTCTGTTCTGGTACTACTAATGTAAAAACTCAACTTTTTAGCAAGCTATGGAAAAAATGGTGGAACCGCTACCTTCTGAAGGTGGCGAGGCAACTATAACCGCAATGTCAGCTCTTGCTGGAGTGGGTCCGTACGTGTCCACTAACAGTCCCAAAAGCACGTTCCTGCGTAATACTGGGTTGGTTATTAATGCAATCTCGTCCAAACTGCGTCATGATCAAGATATGCAAGCTCAAAACAATGTTATATCTAAGCTCCAGACACAAGTCCATTCCCTAATAGAGACCCTTTATGAAACAAGGATAGACATTATTCGATGTCGTCAAGATATGCATGGTTTTGAAACTAAACTATCGGACATTTGCTATGTTGTTCAGGAGCCTAGGAGAAAGGAAGGCGAAGGTTATGTTGCTCCATCGGACAATACAACATGAAAACATAGCAGTCAGGTCAATTGAACTGAGCTTCTGAACTTCTAGTGGTGCATTAATCTGCCAGACTGTTAACTTCTATGCCAACCTTTTGTTTTAACGTTGTAATTTGTTTTGTTGCGATACAAAATTTGTTCCTAACGGACAGCCACCGTCTGAAGAAAACAGCAAGCCATTTTTGTATAGTGTAGGGTGTTCCCTATATTTGCACTAGTGGCGATCTTTGATGCCCAGTGGATGTAATCTGTGCAATCGCCTTAATAGCCTAGCTTTAGTTTCGGGCTTATTTATTTCCTAGTCTTCTTTTTCCCTGGTTTACTAGTGGCTGCAACAACCATGGGCCATATACGGACCGTGGTAACCTTGACCCTGCTATAGGCTGTAGGATCCATGGGCCTCCTACGGGCCATCGACAAACGGGCCTCCAACAGGGCCGTAGAATCGGTGGGCCTCGGGCCATCGGATAAATGGGTCTACATGGGCCGTAAACGGGTGTAATTAGTATCGGCCGAGCACGGTAACAGGCCGTTAACAGGCCGGAGGACAGCAAAGGCTTAATTCTGTCACAGGCATAATGGGTCGTTAATGGGCCAGAATATAGGACGGGCTGGAAACGGCGCAACGGGTTAAGAGGCCACAAATGGGCCGACTCTGGCCACGGGCCGAATTTGACCCATTAGGGGAACATGCCAGTAACGGGCCAGAAGTAATTGATTGCCGGAAAGGAGCCCAAGAACGTATGGGCCGTCAGTAGGCCGAATGCTAACACAGGCTAGAAACGGCCCATGTGAATCATGGTCCATTAATGGGTACAAAGAAATTTACTGTTCATTATGGGCTAGAGTCACCGTGGGCCTCTAAAGGGCCTAAAGATACGAAAGGCCTAATATGGGCCGAAAGGCGTCGTGGGCCATATATGGGCCGAAAGTGAAACGGGCTAGTGTTATATTCGATGGCCCACATGACGTTGTTGGGCCGATTTCGGGTAGGCCCTAACGGGCCGTGAGTTACCGGGCCGTAAAATGGGCTATTTGCAAAGAGACCGTTAACAGACTTTTCATAGGCCAGCCCGCGAACTTTTCACCAAGTCAAACGGGCCAGACTTTGTAAGGTAAATGGGCCAGTGGTGGGCCGTCGCACGTGTCGACGTATCATAGGCGCCTATCTGACCCACTGACGAGCTGACACGTGTTTCCTCCGGCCAATCAGAATTTTACACATGGAAAATTCCCATTGGCCCGGGCTGTTAACGGGTTATCATATCCAAAACCGGACCCGATAGCTTAACAACGACCCGTTACGGTGGATGCCACGTGTCGGTCACCCTTGACGAAAGCACTTCTGTGACGCGCGATTTATCATCGTGGAAGTGGACACTCCCGTGATGATAATTTTGGTAATGTCATGGAACACTTCTACGACAACACAGGTATGACTATCTTGATTCTGTGATAAAATCGTCATGGATGTACATGCATGACAAAAAACGTGACCTACTGTGACAAACACGTATCATCATGGAAGTGTATTTTTTTGTAGTGATGCATGTCATCCCAGAGCATGACCTATATATATATATACCGTATTACAAGCAAAAATAATAATCCCCTCTTAAGTCAAATTAACCTCTCTTGTTGTCAGGCAAAAAGTAGTGATGGACCGAGCGGGCCCACAGATGGAAAGCATCGATATCGCTGATAACACCTTAAGTGGGTGCGAGAGGACAACGACCACCGCTTTGCATGTGGGCCAAACATATATATGTTGAATACCCAAAATGCACAACTTTGATGTGCTACATGCCTCAAAAACCGTAAACCATGCACCCACACAAAGCGAGGTTCATGAAGCGTACTACATATGATGGTCCCCTTCCCCCCTCTTCACCGCATACTATATGCTCCTGCCGTAATATGTACAACCCAAAATAATCCTCATCGATGGGGAAATTAATTAACCTCTCCTGATGTAGGTCAAAGTGATGCATGCATGCATCGACGATGGCCTCATGGGCCCATAGATGGAAGCGTCACACGTGAGTGTCCTAGCTAGGATAACCAATTGTGTGGTGTAACCGCGTGCATGCATGTGGCCCATAGATGGAAGCGTCACACGTGAGTGTCCTAGCTAGGATAACCAATTGTGTGGTGTAATCGTTAATTAACCTCTCCTGATGTAACCGCGTGCATGCATGTGGCCCAAAAAGGTGTTGTGTGGTGTTGGAATAGCCAATTTCACAATTTTGATGTGGGACGTGCCTCGGAAACCAAAAAGTCCCTACACTGAGTGAGGTGTACTTGTTCACGTGTACGTATAGTATATATGCTAGTCCCCTCCCACCTCTTCGACGCGTACTATATACCACCATAACACAAACAAAAAAGAGTCTACCTTTCTGGTCAAATTAACCTCACTGCCAACTGTTCGTCAAAGTGATGGATGACGACCTCGCGGGCCCACATAAAGCGTCACACGCGAGTATCGAGTGTCGTGTAGGACAACCATCGGCTCCATGTGGCCAAAACATGTATGTATGAAATGGTTGTGTAATGTTTTAAATAACGATTTCATGACTCTGATGTGGCACCGGCCTGCCTAACAAAACGGCCAACCCACACGGTGGCTCACAACTCGTAGTGTACTGCGAGCCAACCGCCACCCCCAGACGCACACACCCACACACACACCGCGAATCCACCGCAACTACGATGCATATTAAATTAATTATCCCACGGTGAACATATGTTACCAAAGGAGGGACGTTTTAATTTTGAAAAAATCACAGAGATCATTAAGATGTTTTAGTACATTAATTGATTGATTTTCTACGGGTATAATGTGCAAAAATCAAATTTGAGCTACATGCACACGTGACAGTGCACCTAAATGGATTGCAAAAACACATGTGTCTCACTGGGTGCAAGTTTACTCCCCGTGCAACAAATTTCAAACATTGAGAATCTTGATTTTTAAATTCTAGTACATCCAAAACTTATTTGAAGTTCATGAAACTCATCGTGTTGTCATATGGACACCAATACAAAGTGGCATTGTACCTTTTTTTGTCAAATTTGAGACCAGTTTTGATGTAATTTTTATCTAATTACAAATGGGAGATTATTAATAATTGGGAACCAATATCCCAAACGATTATTTACTCGAACCGTGAGCATTAGACCAACAGTGGATACGTGCCATGCTTCGGTTAAGCAATAAAGCGACAACATTAATCATCCAAATAGAAAAACAATATACGTGCCGCCGCGCGACCCGTGTGCCGTGCGAGCAGGCGTGAGTTAACAGGACGCATGCGAGCAGTCCGCCGCACAGGCAGACGGGGAGGCGTGCGTGCAGGTGTGTGAAATGACGGAGGCGTGCTCGCTATGCAGTGTCATCAGGAGGCGTGCGAGTAGCTGTGTGAAACTTTGGTAGGCATGCCAGCAGTCCGGTGCGCAGGCTCACTGGGAGGCGAGCCATCGGTTTGACCTCCGCTCGCCTCTCTCCCACAACTCCCACTACTCCATATTAATGGTGCGCCCGAGCGGCCGCACCCCCCATCCTCGCCACACACACACACACACACACACACACAATCCTCTCTCTCCGCTTGCATCCTCGACGCTGCTCTCAGTCCTCAAAGCCGTCAGTGTATGAGGTTGCCGCCGAAGCGCCCCATCGGAGGGAGTGGCGACGCCGGGGCTGGTAAAGCACGGGAGCACGACATGGAGATGGAGAAAGAGGTTGCCGCCACCGCCGATGAGTTATCGCTGCACCCTGATATCGTCGACGGCGTCGAGCTTCGATAGCCGAAGGCAGAGTTCTACACCGACTCTGGTGACGACCCCGGCAACGACTCCGACGACCACTCCGGCGGCGACTCCGACGACGACGGACAACTGGTTAGTCATCTATACCCATTTATGTGTCAAATAGATCATAGGGTTTCTTTGGTTACTCCTGCCTCCCCCTTTTTGGAATCGAAATCCTATGGTTATGTTCTCCCAATCCATGAAATCTGAGTAAGTTTCGTTAGATCCGTGTAGTGTATTGATTGTTTGAATGGTACAAGTGATAAGTGATTAGTTGTTTCATCTGTGCAAATGATTTCTGCTAGTAATCCGACTAGGGTTAGTGTTCGTGCTAACAATTCCTAGCCAGGACTTGACAATTGATTTTGAATGACCTACATATGTTTGTGCCATTATTTTCTTCAAGATTGGTCTGTACATAGATGGTTGTGCTTAAAAATCGAACCATAATCTCTGGATATGTATAAACAAATAGCAATAAATTCATAATCCTACTTCACGGCATGTAATCATTGATTTGATGCCAAATTTATTTTACTATTTGTATAGGTGACGTCTGACGATGTGGACATCGACGATGAAGATGGCCAGAGGAGGTACAAGAGGCAAATCCTGAGGGAGCTTTATGCGGGAATGCATAACAGGCGTATTAGGACCTAGAACGGCGGCTATCAATGCCCATTTTGCAACCACAAGCTTCATGACGCGTATCTTAGTGTTCTGGCGCATGCGAGAGGATGGGCCGCTGGCTCCTTCAAGCAGAAGTATTCTCGCAGGGTGGCGCACGGTGCGTACACTGAGTACCTGGAGAAGCTTCAGTATCGTGCCGGCATGTGAGATGAGATGTGGGATGGATCGAACTATGTACGCTTGAGTATGCTTAATGACAGTTGAACTATGTAGTTATGGTTGAACTATGCTTATGTACGTGTACCTTATTATCTATGTCTGAGTATGTTAAATATTTGGTCAAAATTTGGTAAAAATTACAAAAGGGGACCAATAAACCAGGACGGAGGTAGTAGGTCAATCACACACGAATCCCAAAATTGGAACCGTGTGCAATGACTTTAAATTTTCCTGTTACATCAATCACACGCGGTTCGCTCTAGCAAACCATCGCCTCCAAAATTCTTTGTGGGACAGAAAACCCTCACCACCCAATTCAAAAAAGAAAAAAGAAAACCTTCACCATCCCCACATCACAAAAACCCTCACCCCACCCGCCACACCCTCCGGTCTCCATTCACACCAGCGCAAGCTCCTCCGCGTCTATGCCATGGCACCGCCTATCACGGCGGTAAACACTTAGCTCGACGCCTGCCGCCGTCGCCAGGCTGCCGGCAAAGCCCACTGCATTTCACCACTTTCGCTTGCCGCTGCCTATCGCCATCGACTTTCTTGACGCTGCTCGCGGTCGACCCAGCTCCGCTCGGTTGGGGAATCTTCCATACCGAGGGTTCTTTCCCATGGACGACAAGGTAACTAATTTAATGAGATATTATCTCATCTCTTATCCCAGTTCATCTGCCTCCTTTAATCACCCGGCGGAAATCGCCGTGAATTCATTTTTATTCGAGCTGATTTGAGGGGTTTCTTTCATTCATAGAATGTACAGCGCGCCGACACATCAGGACTTTGTGACCTCCGCCAAAGATTCCATCTCACCGTACTAGATCACTTGAGGATGCCCGCGGTATGTTCACTCTCACCCTAAATCGGTTGGCATGGCCTACTTTCCTGAACATATTCTAAATATTGCTACATTTGGATAAAAGGTGCCACATGCACCATATACGTCAAAGGGGATTTTCCCCTCTTCTTTCTATATTAGGAAAATTAATGATGTATTGTTCTTTCGATTACTCTCATATTTCCATGACATCATGTTTACCCTATCTGTTTAATTATAGATTTTTGTCCTTCGATTTCAACTGTTGTACAGTTCTTTCAATTTGGTCCCATATTTGCATGTTACCATATTTTCTTTAACAACCCTACCATTTTCTGCAGCGTATCCCTTGCTATGCAACAGATTATGTAGTGCACAATCTTTCCCTTTACATAGATCAAGACTGCACGGATGTCATACTGCACGCAAACAATGGATTTACAATCGTTGCTACTGTAAGACTTGATGAACGTGGTGACTCCTATTTTGGCACTGGCTTTTGGAAAGAAATTTGTAAGTTTTATGTACTGAAAGCTGGCACTAAAATTGCACTGCACATAAAAGGGCCTGGTCATGAGATATATGCTAACTTCCCCGACAAAATCATCTGTCCAGACTTTATTCGAAGTAAGTTTTCTTTTCAACTATCTGCATGTTGACTTACCCAGCAATGTCAAATTTATTGTGTAGTATTTAAGCAACCAATTGTTATTCCCTTTTCTTACTATATTCCTACCTAATAACTTCTAGTTACCAATACACTTTTCTATTGCCCTGTTTTAACTAAATATTCCCTGTACTCCCATTTCTATCAGAAAGCGCCGCTGACAAGGAGACTCCGGAGGTGGAGAACGGGGCTGCCAACAAGCGGAGGCGGGGCGAGCTAGAACCGCAAGCGACTCCAGCAGGCCTAGACTTCATCAGCAGCCTCCCTTGTGATATGTTGACATTCATCATCTCCCTCCTCCCAATCAAATATGGGGCGCGGACAACCGTCCTTTCCCGACGGTGGCGCCACTATGGAACTCCAGCCCTATCAACCTCATCGACACCCACGAGCTCTGCCATGGCTATCACAAAAGCTTGGATACGTTCACCAAGATCCTCGGTAGTCACCTTGGCCCAACCAGAGGCCTTAGAATGGGCAAGTTCCGTTCCAACGGCAAGGACCGAGCCAAGCTTGACGACTGGTTCCGATCCCCCGCCCTAGATCAGCTCGAGGAGCTCACTTTTGGCGATGGGAATATGCGGTCGCTGCCAACGTCCGCACTCCGCCTCCGCCAACGCTGCGCGCCGCCAACTTTAGGAATTGCCATCCCCCTTAATGACGTGCCCGCTCTTATTCTACCACGACTGAAGCACCTCGAGCTCATCGCCATCTTCCTCTCAAACGGTGACATGGAGCGCCTGCTCCGTGGCTGTACTGCACTCGAGTACATTCGTCTTCAGGCGATCAATGGGTTGAGTACCTTCCACATCACCTCCATGACTCTCCGGACTATTTATGTGTGTTGCTGGTGCGGCAGGAAGACATCACAAGATGTGTACCACGGTATGGTCATTGAGGACACACCTGCACTTGAGAGATTACTTGTAGGTGATCAAGAAGGTCCAACAAGAATCAATGTCATTTCTGCGCTGAAATTGACAGTGGCGGGCTACTCGTCTCGCAAATACTCCAAACTTGTTATTGGATCCACACCCGTTCAGGTACAACAGCCGCCTTCTACCTCTCCTTCTACAAATTAACATTATTTCTAATTTTGAAGATTTTTGTTCGTCTGTCATTCAGAAAATGATTCCGACAAGCTTGACCCCGAAACTGCGCACAGTGAAGGTCTTGGCACTAGAATCTATCGGCCCCAACCTGGAGCAAGTTGTCAGTTTCCTGACATGCTTTCCGTGCCCGGAGAAGCTCTATATCGAGGTGATGTTCCTTTCCTGTTAAAAGTTAACCATAATTTGTGACTCGAAACGTGAATGCTTCTGTTTCAAAATTTCGAACGAAGCGCCAAAAGAGGCTCTACTCGCCCGAAACCGCGTGAGACCAATGTTTGGTAGTAGAAGGAAATTAATTTTCTAACTCCGACCCGTGAAACCTACCGGCCTGACGTCCAAAGGTTTATACCGGGGTAGGTTTGAAGCTTCATCTAGATGCCACACAACCGCCTCCAAACATACACAATGGCCGCGTAAGCACACATGCGCGCGGCCGAAATCGCTCCTGCCCACTATTTGGGACACTTGGGATTACCATCCTACCCCCGACCCGCAGTAGGTCCGAAATTTAAGATGGGGGCAAAGTTTGTACTTTCCCCAAATTTCAAACAAGTGCGTCCCATCTGTTCAAAAAATCCAAAAACAAGCGCGTCCCAGACCGAAACATGGTTCTCCCTTAGCTCCCCCCCGCCCCCGCCCCCCTGTCCGATTCCCCATTCGTACTCCGTGGGCACCAAAAATACCTCTCCACCAGCCACGAAACCCCGTCATCCTCCGTCCGCTACCCATCCCACCCATCAACCGCCACCCTCCTCCATCACGCCGGAGCCGATACTGCTACCTCTTGAGCACTGCGTTGGTTTTCCCTTGAAGAGGAAAGGGTGATGCAGCAAAGTAGCGTAAGTATTTCCCTCAGTTTTTGAGAACCAAGGTATCAATCGAATAGGAGGCCATGCACGAGTCCGTCGCACCTACACAAACAAATAAATCCTCGCAACCAACGCGATAAAGGGGTTGTCAATCCCTTCACGGTCACTTACGAGAGTGAGATCTGATAGATATGATAAGATAATATTTTTTGGTATTTTTATGATAAAGATGCAAAGTAATGAAAGCAAAATAAAAACGGCGTCAGAAATAGCTTGTTGTCGGGAGATTAATATGATGGAAAATAGACCTGGGGGCCATAGGTCTCACTAGTGGCTTCTCTCATGAGCATAAGTATTACGGTGGGTGAACAAATTACTGTTGAGCAATTGACAGAATTGAGCATAGTTATGAGAATATCTAGGTATGATCATGTATATAGGCATCACATCCGCGACAAGTAGACCGACTCCTGCCTGCATCTACTACTATTACTCCACACATCGACCGCTATCCAGCATGCATCTAGAGTATTAAGTTCATAAGAACAGAGTAATGCTTTAAGTAAGATGACATGATGTAGAGGGATAAACTCATGCAGTATGATATAAACCCCATCTTGTTATCCTCGATGGCAACAATACAATACGTGCCTTGCTGCCCCTACTATCACTGGGAAAGGACACCGCAAGATTGAACCCAAAGCTAAGCACTTCTCCCATTGCAAGAAAGATCAATCTAGTAGGCCAAACCAAACTGATAATTCGAAGAGACTTGCAAAGATAACCAATCATACATAAAAGAATTCAGAGAAGATTCAAATATTGTTCATAGATAAACTTGATCATAAACCCACAATTCATCGGTCTCAACAAACACACCGCAAAAGAAGATTACATTGAATAGATCTCCACAAGAGAGGGGGAGAACATTGTATTGAGATCAAAAAGAGAGAAGAAGCCATCTAGCTAATAACAATGGACCCGAAGGTCTGAGGTAAACTACTCACACATCATCGGAGAGGCTATGGTGTTGATGTAGAAGCCCTCCGTGATCGATGCCCCTTCCGGCGGAGCTCCGGAACAGGCCCCAAGATGGGATCTCACGGGTACAGAAGGTTGTGGTGGTGGAATTAGGTTTTTGGCTCTGTATCTGGTAGTTTGGGGGTATGTAGGTATATATAGGAGGAAGGAGTACGTCGGTGGAGCAACAGGGGCCCCACGAGGGCGGAGGGCGCGCCCAGGGGGGTAGGCGCGCCCCCTACCTCGTGCCCTCCTGGTTGATGTCTCGACATAGGGTCCAAGTCCTCTGGATCTTGTTCGTTCCGAAAATCACGTTCATGAAGGTTTCATTCCGTTTGGACTCCGTTTGATATTCTTTTTCTGCGAAACTCTGAAATGGGCAAAAAACAACAATTCTGGGCTGGGCCTCCGGTTAATAGGTTAGTCCCAGAAATAATATAAAAGTGTATAATAAAGCCCAATAATGTCCAAAACAGAATATAATATAGCATGTAACAATCAAAAATTATAGATACGTTGGAGACGTATCAAGCATCCCCAAGCTTAAGTCCTGCTCGTCCTCGAGGAGGTAAATGATAAAAATAGAATTTTTTTGTGGAATGCTACTTGGCATAATTTCAATGTAATTCTACTTAATTGTGGTATGAATATTCAGATCCAAAAGATTCAAGATAAAAGTTCAATATTGACATCAAAATAATAATACTTCAAGCATACTAACTAAGCAATTATGTCCTCTCAAAATAACATGGCCAAAGAAAGTTCATCCCTACAAAATCATATAGTTTAGTCATGCCCCATTTTCGTCACTCAAGAATGCTCTCATCATGCACAACCCCGATGACAAGCCAAGCAATTGTTTCATACTTTAGTAATCTCAAACTTTTTCAACTTTCACGCAATACATGAGCGTGAGCCATGGATATAGCACTATGGGTGGAATAGAATATAATGATGGGGGTTATGTGGAGAAGACAAAAAAGGGAGAAAGTCTCACATCAACGAGGCTAATCATTGAGCTATGGAGATGCCCATCGATTGATGTTAATGCAAGGAGTAGGGATTGCCATGCAACGGATGCACTAGAGCTAAAAATATATAAAAGCTCAACAAAATAAACTAAGTGGGTGTGCATCCAACTTGCTTGCTCACGAAGACCTAGGGCATTTGAGGAAGCCCATTGTTGGAATATACAAGCCAAGTTCTATAATGAAAAATTCCCACTAGTATATGAAAGTGACAAAACAAGAGACTCTCTATCATGAAGATTATGGTGCTACTTTGAAGCACAAGTGTGGTAAAAAGGATAGTAACATTGTCACTTCTCTATTTTTCTCTCATTTTTTGGCCTTCCTTTTTTATGGCCTTTCTCCCTTTTTTATTATTTTTCCTCACTTGGGACAATGCTCTAGAAAATGATGATCATCACACTTCTATTTATTTACAACTCAATGATTACAACTCGATACTAGAACAAAGTATGACTCTATATGAATGCCTCCGGCGATGTACCGGGATATGCAATGAACCAAGAGTGACATGTATGAAAGAATTATAAATGGTGGCTTTGCCACAAATACTATGTCAACTACATGATCATGCAAAGCAATATGATAATGATGAACGTGTCATGATAAACGGAACGGTGGAAAGTTGCATGGCAATATATCTCGGGATGGCTATGGAAATGCCATAATAGGTAGGTATGGTGGCTGTTTTGAGGAAGATATAAGGAGGTTTATGTGTGAAAGAGCGTATCATATCATGGGGTTTGGATGCACCGGCGAAGTTTGTACCAACTCTCAATGTGAGAAAGGGCAATGCACGGTACCGAAGAGGCTAGCAATGATGGAAAGGCGAGAGTGCGTATAATCCATGGAGTCAACATTAGTCATAAAGAACTCACATACTTATTGCAAAAATCTAAAAGTCATCAAAAACCAAGCACTACGCGCATGCTCCTAGGGGGATAGATTGGTAGGAAAACACCATCGCTCGTCCCAACCGCCACTCATAAGGAGGACAATCAAAGAACACCTCATGTTTCAAATTTGTTACATAACGTTTACCACATGTGCATGCTATGGGACTTGCAAACTTCAACACAAGTATTTCTCAAATTCACAACAACTGAACTAGCACAACTTTGATATCACTACCTCCATGTCTCAAAACAATCATCAAGCATCAAACTTCTCTTAGTATTCAACACACTCATAAGAAAGTTTTTACTAGTCTGGAATACCTAGCATATTAGGATTAAGCAAATTACCATGCTGTTTAAGACTCTCAAAATAATCTAAGTGAAGCATGAGAGAATAATAGTTTCTATAAAACAAAACCACCACCGTGCTCTAAAAGATATAAGTGAAGTACTAGAGCAAAACTATATAACTCAAAAGATATAAGTGAAGCACAAAGAGTATTCTAATAATTTCCGAATCATGTGTGTCTCTCTCAAAAGGTGTGTACAGCAAAGATGATTGTGGTGAAATAAAAAGCAAAGACTCAAATCATACAAGACGCTCCAAGCAAAACACATATCATGTGGTGAATAAAAATATAGCTCCAAGTAAAGTTACCGATGGAAGTAGACGAAAGAGGGGATGCCTTCCGGGGCATCCCCAAGCTTTGGCTTTTAGGTGTCCTTAGATTATCTTGGGGTGCCATGGGAATCCCCAAGCTTAGGATCTTGCCGCTCCTTGTTCCATAATCCATCAAATCTTTTACCCAAAACTTGAAAACTTCACAACACAAAACTCAACAGAAAATCTCGTGAGCTCCGTTAGCGAAAGAAAACAAAAGACCACTTCAAGGTACTGTAATGAACTCATTATTTATTTATATTGGTGTTAAACCTAATTTATTCCAGCTTCTCTATGGTTTATAAACTATTTTACTAGCCATAGATTCATCAAAATAAGCAAACAACACACGAAAAACAGAATCTGTCAAAAACAGAACAGTCTGTAGTAATCTGTAACTAACGCAAACTTCTGGAACTCCAAAATTTCAGAAAAAATAGGACGACCTAGAAAATTTGTTTATTGATCAGCAGCAATTGGAATCAATATTTTATCACGTTCTGGTGATTTTTAACAATTAATTTCATGAACAGAAAGTTTCTGGAATTTTCTGCAAGATCAAATAACTATCATCCAAGAAGATCCTATAGGTTTAACTTGGCACAAACACTAATTAAAACATAAAAACAAGTCTAACCAGAGGCTAGAGCAAATATTTATTCCTAAACAGAAGAAAAAAAAGAAAAAAAACTAAAAATAAAATTTGGTTGCCTCCCAACAAGCGCTATCGTTTAACGCCCCTAGCTAGGCATAAAAGCAAGGATAGATCTAGGTATTGCCATCTTTGGTAGGAAATTCTTCAATTAGGCATCTATTATCCTTAGGAATTTCTTTCTTTTTATTGATTATCAAACTTTTAGGCACAAGATCAAAAAATTCATTTGTAACTAAAGGTTCCTTAATAATAGCAAAAAGATTGGGATGAATACTTATAGATTTGAGATCCGCAGTTTCCTTACTAGATGATTCACCCTTATTTTTAGGAACATACATAAGCTTGGAAATTTTAGTTGGGTAACTTGGAGTATTCTTTACGGAAGAAAAAGCGGTCCCCAAGTTGGTAATGATACCCTCAAGTTTATCGATTCTAGTGGAATCCTGATTTATTCTTTCATTAACTATGGGTTCCTTCTCCTTAATATTTTTCAAAGTTACTCCTACTTTAGATCCATATTGGGTAATTTGGTTGTGGATCTTATTATCCAAATTTTCAATTAACTCTACAGTAGCAACCTTATTTTCAATAATTTCAAGTCTTTGCATTACATGCTCCAAAGTTAACATAGTTCCATTAACCAAAAGAGGTGGCGAGCCAAACAAATCTATCATAGCATTATAAGAATCAAAAGTATGGCTACCTAAGAAATTCCCTCCGGTAATGGTATCAAGAACATATCTGTACCAAGGAGTAGCGCCTACATAAAAATTGCGGAGAAGAACGGGAGTAGATTGCTTCCTGGTAGATCTATTTTGAGCATTGCAAATTCTATACCAAGCGTATTTTAGATTTTCTTCCTCCCTTTGCTTAAAATTAAGAACTTCATTCTCGGGAGACAACGGAGAAGAAAGGGGACTAGCCATAATGACAAGCAAGCGAAAAAGAGGCGAACGGAAAAGAGAGGGCGAATAAAACGGCAAGGGTGAAGTGGGGGAGGGGAAAACGAGAGGCAAATGGCGAATAATGTAATGGGGGAGATAAGGGTTTGTGATGGGTACTTGGTATGTTGACTTTTGCGTAGACTCCCTGGCAACGGCGCCAAAAATCCTTCTTGCTACCTCTTGAGCACTGCGTTGGTTTTCCCTTGAAGAGGAAAGGGTGATGCAGCAAAGTAGCGTAAGTATTTCCCTTAGTTTTTGAGAACCAAGGTATCAATCCAGTAGGAGGCCACGCACGAGTCCCTCGCACCTACACAAACAAATAAATCCTCGCAACCAACGCGATAAAGGGGTTGTCAATCCCTTCACGGTCACTTACGAGAGTGAGATCTGATAGATATGATAAGATAATATTTTTGGTATTTTTATGATAAAGATGCAAAGTAATGAAAGCAAAATAAAAACGGCGTCAGAAATAGCTTGTTGTCGGGAGATTAATATGATGGAAAATAGATCTGGGGGCCATAGGTTTCACTAGTGGCTTCTCTCATGAGCATAAGTATTACGGTGGGTGAACAAATTACTATTGAGCAATTGACAGAATTGAGCATAGTTATGAGAATATCTAGGTATGATCATGTATATAGGCATCACGTCCGCGACAAGTAGACCGACTCCTGCCTGCATCTACTACTATTACTCCACACATCGACCGCTATCCAGCATGCATCTAGAGTATTAAGTTCATAAGAACAGAGTAACGCTTTAAGCAAGATGACATGATGTAGAGGGATAAACTCATGCAGTATGATATAAACCCCATCTTGTTATCCTCGATGGCAACAATACAATACGTGCCTTGCTGCCCCTACTATCACTGGGAAAGGACACCGCAAGATTGAACCCAAAGCTAAGCACTTCTCCCATTGCAAGAAAGATCAATCTAGTAGGCCAAACCAAACTGATAATTCGAAGAGACTTGCAAAGATAACCAATCATACGTAAAAGAATTCAGAGAAGATTCAAATATTGTTCATAGATAAACTTGATCATAAACCCACAATTCATCGGTCTCAACAAACACACCGCAAAAGAAGATTACATCGAATAGATCTCCACAAGAGAGGGGGAGAACATTGTATTGAGATCAAAAAGAGAGAAGAAGCCATCTAGCTAATAACTATGGACCCGAAGGTCTGAGGTGAACTACTCACACATCATCGGAGAGGCTATGGTGTTGATGTAGAAGCCCTCCGTGATCGATGCCCCTTCCGGCAGAACTCCGGAACAGGCCCCAAGATGGGATCTCACGGGTACAGAAGGTTGCGGCGGTGGAATTAGGTTTTTGGCTCCATATCTGGTAGTTTGGGGGTACGTAGGTATATATAGGAGGAAGGAGTACGTCGGTGGAGCAACAGGGGGCCCACGAGGGTGAAGGGCGTGCCCAGGGGGGTAGGCGCGCCCCCTACCTCGTGCCCTCCTGGTTGATGTCTTGACGTAGGGTCCAAGTCCTCTGGATCACGTTCGTTTCGAAATCACATTCCCGAAGGTTTCATTCCGTTTGGACTCCGTTTGATATTCTTTTTCTGTGAAACTCTGAAATAGGCAAAAAAACAGCAATTCTGGGCCGGGCCTCCGGCTAATAGGGTAGTCCCAAAAATAATATAAAAGTGTATAATAAAGCCCAATAATGTCCAAAATAGAATATAATATAGCATGGAACAATCAAAAGTTATAGATACGTTGGAGACGTATCAGATAACCCGACGTTGTCGTCCACCGCAACCTCAACCGCAACGCCCTCCATGGACAGTAGTTGAAGCCGAGGCTGAGCCGTCCGTACCCAAGCTAGTTCAACCATGCCGTCCTGCGCCTCACCGCTGCCGCTCCAACTTCGCCACCGTCCACCACACCGGAGCTGTTCCTGCTATGCCATCCTTCGCCGCCTCGGATCTGCTTCCCCTCCGCCGACATACAGCCACGGCAACACAGTCAACAATGTGGCCATGCGTTCGTCCAAGGCTGCACCCTCCTCCAAAACATCGGTTCCCCCAGCGAAAAGAAGAAAATCTTCCCTTATTCATGCAAATCTTACGTGTCTGCTTGCACGGTATTCATCCCACAGAAGACAATAGTTGACCGCTTATTCTTGATACTAGATGTTCCTAGTAACTCACGATGCACAAGGTTTCTCCTCATATACTATTTCACCTTAGCTAGAGGTCCGTTGCCCCCTGGATTTCAATTCCTGGTCAGTTGATTCCCAATTAACGGAAGCATTCCCCAGCGTAACAGGCGCTAGTCCACCTATTACGCCGGGAAAGCAGTGCCTCAGTGTTTATCTTAGGGGCATGTGGGGCCTAGAGCTGCTGGCGCCCGATCTGGAGGTCGGCCGAGATTAAAGGGATGGCCTGGGGGCGCTGCCAAGCACGGCGGTGGTGTGAGGTCGAGGGGAGGGCGGGGCGGTGGAGGCAGGGGTCTGGGCCGGTGGTCGCTGGCGGTTTGAGAAAGATCGTCAACAGTGGCTGGCAGGAGGTAGACGAAGGTCATCTGCCCGTTCCTTATAGATCGGACGGTTCATAAAAAAAATTGACTGACCTATTTATTTTCAGTCGACTGTTATTTTGATAGGACCACATGTGGTGGTGTGCTGGAGGGGTACCTGCATTTCCCAGCCATCCCTGTGCCCATATATTACAAAATCATACGGAGTAGAATCTCATTTTGTTTGCCATGCAATGTTGTAGAGCTATCATATGTCTCTTGTCATTTATTTTTCAGCCACCTACTATCTGCTACTTTTATAGTGCACTAGTTCTGCACACACTTCACCCATACTCTCACTATTGTGTTTTCATGCAATGGTATTTCATACTCTGCTACCTTGACAGAAGCAGAAAAGAAAAGAGAGAAGTCACTCCTGCTTCGTACGCGGGTAGGCCAGACGCGTTTCAGCACTTTAAAGGGTGTAGTGTCTGTAGATGGAAACGGTAAACATAGCTCCGGAGTTTATGATCTCGCTCGCCGTGAACCACCATCCCAGGTGCTTGCTTTAACTTGATGGTGTCATATGTGGTTGCATGTTGCATATGGTGTCTAGCTTGTATTTGAAAGGCCGAAGTCGGTCTTTATTAATATATGGAAAGTTATTTTTTACATGAACCACCATCCTGGGAGCACCAGAAGACAAATAGCTAGTCAGGGCACTGGCCGAGCCAGTGACAAGCCCAACACAGACAGGCATCACCTGGAAGCCAACTAAAAAGCCATGATGGTGGCGAAGCAGCATGCCTCCCACCAGGCTCTCAGGTCGTCGATGATCATGCTCACTACTCCAGCCGGATGTCTAGCTTGTATTGCTTCCAATTTGGTTAAATTGCATCTGCATAGCTTTCACATTATACCTTTGAATATGACATGCCTTCCTATTTTTAGTACATACTAGTACATTTGTCTATTAACCATGTTCTTACATCAAACTAATGTTCTTGTGTTTCCCTCATCAATCACTTATGATGAGACAGTCACCCCAGTGGGTTACTTTGAGAAAAGATCCTCTTTTGAAGAATGCAGTGTCAGCCTCCCCACATGATTCTCAAGAAACAACATGGCTATATGAAGATAGTGAACGTTGCTCTGTAGTTGATGACCGCATTTCCCCTACACCAGCATCGCAGATGCTTTCTCTAACTTGGCAGCGTGATATGTGGTTGTAGGCTGCATATGGTGTCTAGACTGTAATTCTTCAAATCTGGTTAAATTGCATGTGCTATTCTGCTTAGTTTATACATTATACCTGTTAATGTGACATGCCTTCCTATTTTTAGTACATAGTACATCTATCTATTAAGCATGTCCTTACATAAAACTATTGTTTTTTTGTATCCCGCATGAATCAATATGACGAGACACCTTTAGTCTATACTCCTATATAGTGTGCGAATAACTTTGAAAGATGGTCGTTGGATGAAGCCAATCTGACGGTGCAGAGATGGCAAATCCGAGCACTACTGGCCGCTGGATATCATCTACATTCCACCAGATTTTGCCACATGTACAATCTAGAAGACTCCATGGTTGAACTTAAGCATAATGCACAAACCTCAGAACACAAGCACTTCTCCTTTGTTCTAGAATCTTCCATATCATAATTGCCCAAATTTTTTCTACATGAATTGCCATTATTTGTTTTTACTTTATGCTTTACAACGCACATATCCATGAATCTTAAAACAGATTAGCTTTTTACAAAAACTAATTGATTTTGAATGAGATGAACTATAAGAATAAAACGACATCTACATCATGCATATATGACTCAAAGCTTACATGCTATAATGTGGTATTTATTCATAATTTGGTTGCCAAATCTCATGCTGCAATGCACGTGTACCTTACTAGTCTAAATGGTGTTTGTGTGTGTGTGTGTTGTGCGTCTTAAACACATTCTATGTAGTATCATACATGGTTTAGATTCCGAACATCTAGCTAGAGCATACACGTACTATGATTTGAATTCAACATAAAATGGGTACATATATTTTAATTTGAGATCATATGTATGTAGTTCGTATTTATATAGGAATTTACTACTCCTATATTCATGTCATGTGTTGTGAAGATAATATTTAGATGGTTGTATAACTAACCCGAGTACAATCCCATTCAAACAGGGAAAATGTACTCAAATTTACTCCATATGCTAGACAACATGAATTTTTTTTTATTGTTGAGGGAAGTGCAAATTGATTTGGTACTGTACATGATATGTTTCTTGTCCCATTTTTTTATTTTTTGTTGTATTTGAATAAATTTCTAGTAATATAGTAAAACATGACATGGCTCTCTCTAGTGAGGTGCGAATTGTCTTTTTTTGTACATGTTGAGCTTGTTCTCCCGAAATTTCAAGCCGCGCCTTGTTATGCCAAAATTTCAAGCTAGCATCTTTGTCTATCGTGCTGCGAAACTCTCGCCTCTTGGACCCGCGCCTTGTTACCCCGAAATTTTAAGATATCTCTTTGTCCTGTTGTGCTTCGAAAACTCCCTCCATCTCAACCCTTGCCTTGCTATTCCAAAATTACAACGCGCGCGAAAACTCCCACCTCCTGCGAAATCCCAACACGCGAAATGCCCGTGATACCCCTGAACCGAAAGAACCGCCTAGCTCAAATCGGTGGGGGTACTTCATAACTTACCCCACATTTTGGACAGGCGCGTACCTAAGCCATGGTTCCCCCTCCCATCCCATCCGGCCACCCATTTGTACACCGAGGCCACGAAAACCCGCGAAGCCCCACACCTTCCTCCATCTACCACCCAGCCGGAGCCTCTTCCCCGACGACATCGTCCACAACAACACCTCGACGTCCCTCATCCACCGCATCGGATGAGGATCTGTCATCGATCTCGTCATCCCGCCGGTTCAGCCACTCCGTCCTCCACCTCCAAGGAGCTGCCCCGACGTTACCCTCGTCTTCCGTGCCACCTCCATTCCCACAGCGCCATCTTCACCTACACCACCGGAAGAGCGGCATCATCATCGATTCCTTGGATGAAGCTGAGGCCAAATCAGCGCCACCAAAGAGGTTCTACACTAATCACTGCATTTTCTTCTTGATTCGATCTCACGGTGCTGCCGGCGGTTGATCCCAAGCCGACATGGCCCGACTCCATCTACGGCAGCGTCGCCGGCCACCTCCTCCATGGCGTCGCTCCCTCGATGGAGACGTCCACATCAGTAGGAGCTGCTGCTGCTTTGGCACTCACTCGCGCTGCTGCTCTGCTCTTGCTCTCGGTCCCCTGCCTGGTCTGCTCATGCTCTTGCTCGCGCTTCTGCTCTCGCTCTTGCTCTTGCTTGCGCTACTGCTCTACTCTTGCTCGCGCTGCTACTGCACGAGCAACCTATCCTACTCTCGCTCGAGCCCCTGCAGCTGCTACCCGAGATGCTGCTACACGACTAGCTGCCCTGTCTCTCGCAGGCGCTGCTCCTCTAGGCGCTGCTAGTGCTGCTACTTCTTTTCTGCTATTGGTGCGTTCAGTTTCGACAGAAAAATCAGTTTCAACTGCAAAATTCAGTTTCGACAATAAAATTCAGTCTCGACAGTTAAATTCAGTTTTGACAGTTAAGTTCAGAGATGAGCGGATGATGTATTTTACATCTACCACTTTGTGGTTATGTATTTTACATCATCTATTGGAAATGCTACTAGAATTCCACTCAGGTTAACGTTGTCTCTCTTGTCCTGCTTCAGCCTCGCCGTCGTACAACTCACTAGAGCTGCTCCAACAACGAAACCCTCCATCACAGTGGAGCAGTACCCCTGGCTCCATCTCCAGACGCCTAAGATCTTCTTCCCCTCCTCTGACAGCCAAGTCAGCCAGAGCATCCTCATCGACCAACCCAATCACGATGAGATCAACATGGCTTCGCCAAAGAGGTTGTACAATTGTTGCATCACTTGTTTACTCTACATGTTATATATATTGTCCACTGAGCACACGTAGTAACGTGAAATATGATTAGTTTCTCCTAATATATTACAAGCAGTGAGGTACCAGGCAACTTATCTATCCGTGATGGACTCTCTTTTATGCCATCATTATTTATTTTTGCGCGTTTGAGCTGTGCATTTGTAGATGGGCCTGGGAGTTGAGCTAGTAGGGCAGTGGCCTGGGTCCAAAGTAGTAGAAGTAGCACAAAAACATTTTTGAGTCTAGGATTTTCCCTGTTTAAGCCTGCCTACTAGAATCGCCAGTGCTTGAAAGGAAAACTGAAGGAAAAACATAGGAATTGGAAAGTTTCCTATGGTACTACTATTCATGCCTTTGGTTCAAAGGAATGGAGCAAAGGAAAACTGTAGGATTTTTTCCTTTAGTGTTTCCTTGAAAGAAAAGCCGTAGGAATTTTAATATCCACTTGTCCTCCTTTTCAAATTCCTATTCATGAAGCACAAGACTAAGAGATAGTAGCATAATAGCATTATAACCATACAGTTTCTTGTGGTTTGACTTAATCTCACCATGCTTCTTTGCATCCTGTGATCTTCTAATTCTTGTGAAGCAAACACCCAGATTGGCAGAAATCCTGTGTTTTTAAATTCTCTGCTTTGCACGTGCATTCCTATCCTATTCCTGTGTATTTCCTATCACTGCATTGTTAGAATTCCAATTCAAACAAGCCTTTACAGAATTACTTCTGTTACAGATATGTGTCAAAGAAAACCTTGTGTGGTTTGTCCCGGTCCTGCTGCACTGTGTTCCACCTCAGCTCAGCTAGTGCAACGACGGAAGGGTTCACCACAGTAGGGATCCGCCCTCCAGACTATCTTTCGCCACCTCAGATCTTCTTCCCCGCCGCTGGCAGCCACGACAACTGCATTACCACCACCAACTAAGCAGATGACCTTGAGGACTACACGGGTCCACAACAGAGGTTGCACTCTTTCGTGTCTGCTTAAGTTATGCATTGTTTAATATGATGACATGCTACTTTATCATCTTGTTCACCGATTATACTCCAAGTCAGTTCCAAACTAATGCTCAAAGTTGAGTTTTTAAATGGTTGTGGGGTACATATTGGGGCAGCAATCAATACTATCTGTCTACTATCTGGTTAATCTCGGGTGTCTACTATGAGTTTCATGTTGGGTGGAAACAAACATTAAAGGAGCCATTATCTGTATTTTTTAACTAAAGCTATTATCTGCCTGCTATCATTGGTTTTGGGTCTATCCATAGTTTGCTACCATCACTCTGGATTTGTGCATGCATTCCTTACATAATCTCACTATGTTTTATTCCTATGCATGTCAGTTATTGTACACAATGGTATTGAACATGTAGAGCAAAAGAGGCGAGCCTTGCGTGGCAATAAAATTTCATGCAAACGTCGCTCCATGGTCGGCGCAAAAGCAAACCCCCTCCCCCCATTCCAGACTGTAATCAAGAGGAAGAGAACAGTTCAAAGGGGGATTCAGAGGGAGCAGATCACTCCTATTTACCCCCTAAGGTCTTTTTCTCTAACTTGGCATGCTGATGTTGGTCATATCATGCATATGGTGCCTTGCATTGCTTACTTTATACATAAAATATGTCATATGCTTTGTTTAGACATGCATTGTGTGAATGACATCTGTTTAGTTTCTATATCATATATGTGAATCATGCAATGCCATCTTGTATATGCAGTTTGATATTAGTTGCATCTTTCATATGATTTATAGCATGCGCTGCTTCTAATTTGTTGAAACACCATTTATGATGGGACGCTTTTAACTTGGCAGAGTCATATTAGTTGCATCTTTCATGTGGTGTCTAGCTTGCATTGCTTCTTATTTGTTGAAATGGCTTCTGCTTAGTTTACACAAACAGTTGTGAATATGCCATGTCGTCTTGTTTTTCGTACATATTCCATCCTGGTATCATGTGTTTGCCTTACATCAAAGTAGTGATTGTCAGTACCATGCACGAATGAGTTCTAAAGAGTGAATTTTATTGTTTTTTCTTGTCGGTTTTACTTGACAATTCAAAATCAATAAAGCGGAAGGAAAGTAGCAAGGCAGCGGATATAGGTGCTCCTTCCAAACGGAGGGCCTCTACAGATTCTACTCCGCCACCCCCACCCCCGCCAAGAAGATTTGCAAGAAAACACATTCATCGACACTCAACGTAGCTGCGTTGATGATGAGCACGTCTCCCCTAGTGCACCATCACAGGTGCTCCCTCTAACTTAGCACTGTTATATGTGGTTGCATGTTATGTATGATATCTAGCTTGTATTGCTTCTAATTTTGTAGAATTCCATCTGCTTACTTTACACATTATACTTGTGAATAAGACACATGTTCCTGTTTCTAGAACATACAATATTTGTCTATCACACCATGTTCTTACATCAAAGTACTACCGTTGTGTAACCTACAACAATCACTTATCATAAGACACGTTTGACTTGGGAGTGTGATATAGGTTACATCTCGCATTCTTTTCTAGCTTGTACTACTTCCAATTTGTTGAAATGGCTTCTCCTTAGTTTACACGTCATAAGCTGTGAATATGCAATGTTGTGAATATGCAATGGCACTAATGACGAGACACTGTTAACTTGGCAGAGCGATATTTGTTTTTTGCATCTTGCATATGATTTATTTCTTGTACTGCTTCACATTTGTTTAAACTCCATTTATGACGAGACACTGTTAACTTGGCAGCGCGATATTTGTAGCATCTTTCATATGGTGTCTACCTTCCATTGCATTGCTTCTAATTTAGTGAAATGTCTTCTGCTTAGTTTACACATCATAGTTCTGGTTATCTCATGTCGTCCTGTTTTTCGTACATATTACATCCTCCTATCATGTGGTTGTCTAACATCAAAGTTCAGTTTGTCTGTATCACGCATCAGTTTGTTCTGAAGAAGTAAATTGTTATTCGTTTTTCTTGTCGGCTTGACTTAACATGGCACAGAGAAAGAGGAAGGAACACATAATGACAGGGAAAAGGAAGCGGAAGAATCCTACAGATTCTGCTGGTACTGATGGTGCAATAGAAGGTCAAAGTCGAGCCGAAAATTGTACAAACAGGGTATCCCGTGCTACGCGAGCTGCAGAACAAGCCAAACAGAAACCAATAGCTGCCACCAAACAAGCAGAGACAGCCCTAGTTGTTGCAACACCTTCCACAGTACCACCAGCTGCATGAGTTACTCGTTGGTCAACTCAGCTAGCAGCACGTTCCCAAGCTCCCTTGCCACCTGACACTACTTCCGAAGCACTCTTGACAAAAGACGAGTTGGCAAGATCAGATGAACTTTGTGAGCTTCAAGAGCAAGAAGGTAGTTGCTGGAGTCAAGTTACAGTTGCATGCTTCTTTATATGTAGTCTCACAATTTGATGTACACTAACACTTCCTATGTTCATTGTTGGACTAGCACCTAGGTGCAAGAGGAAACAAACATCAGGGATAATGCTCGATAGGTTAACTAAATCTAGAGGAGGAAGAATGGAGACCCATTTTGAGGCAGGTTTAAAAAGGCCACGTGATGCTACAAAGTCAGCCAAGTTAGTATCAGAGGCAGCGGTTGCCGTTAGGTGTCATGTACGTATCCTCCCAACATGGATTCAGTACAGGAATGACAAAGACGAAACCCAGCTCAACACCTTCCTCGACCATTTATCTGTAAGTATGCTTATGTATGGAAACTAGTAATATCATCTTGCTCTGCCCCATACTTTCTAGGTTGCTGATAATGAGACTCCCATAATTTTCAACAGATGAGGTTCAAGTTGGATAACCAAGATGATGCAACCAGAAAAGCTTGCACCCATGTTTTCAAGTCTGCTCTGCGACAGTATCGGTATAACTTGAGGAAAACTCACTTTGAAGGCAAGGCTAACAGTGAACTTGCCCAAACATCTCCAGTGGAAAATATATCGGATGAAGACTGGAGAGGCCTCGTTAAACACTGGTCTGATCCAAAGTATCAAGTACATTATATATATGTGATCAGATCACATGTTGAAGTCCTATTTACGCATGTGCCTCACAAATCTATCTTCTTGTAGGTAAACTGTTCAAGGAACAAGGCCAACCGTATGAAAGTGAAATTCCAACAGACGATAGGATCTCGTAGCTATATTGCACACTGCGAGGCTCTTGTTATTAGCTGCTGTTTCACTCTTTTCGCTGTACCATATTATCAGGTCTATATTGACTTGTTCCAAATGCAGAGGAAAGCTCGCAAGGACCAAAAAGTACCTGAACCAAATGTTGTGGAAATCTTCAAGGACTGTCACACCAGCAAGACGAAGGGCATGACTACACCAGTCAAAGCCGTTGTTGTAAGTCCTTAATCCTCATGCCTTTTAACTACTACTTACTCTGACTTGTGCCTTAAACTACATGGTTTGCAGCCAATGTCTATTACTCTTTTCAAGTTTATACACAATTGTCTTAGCGTATCATTGCACCTTACAAGGTTTAAAAGAGGGGAGTGATGTTCCTTTGATCTTGATCTATGATCTAGTTCCGTGCTGGACTTGCCAACACAATGTTACAATTGCCTGTTTGTCTGTTCTCAGTTGTTTTGTCATATGAATGACGTCATACTATGCTTACTGTATTATAAACTTTGTCTCTTTATCCTTAGTTGTCAATACAATGTGAAGAAATAGACAATATATTAGCCATGATACATGGTCATATGTTTGGAACCTGGTTTTATTATGTACTTTGCAGTAAAATACAACTAATATTTTACATGGGTTCACCAGAATAAGTTCTGTATATAGACCAAAGCTATTTTGTTTGGTTTTGCTGCCTCCTTAATATCTTCTGTTCTGGTACTACTAGTGTAAACACTCAACTTTTCAGCAAGCTATGGAAAAAATAGTGGAATCGCCACCTTCTGAAGGTGGCGAGGCAACTATAACCGCAATGTCAGCTCTTGCTGCAGTGGGTCAGTACCTGTCCACTAATAGTGCCAAAAGCACGTTCCTGCGTAATACTGGGTTGGTTGTTAAGGCAATCTCGTCCAAACTGCCTCATGATCAAGATATGCAAGCACAAAACAATGTTATATCTGCGCTCCAGACACAAGTCCATTCCCTAACAGAGACCCTTTGTGAAACAAGGACAGACATTGTTCGATGTCGTCAAGATATGCATGGTTTTGAAACTAGACTATCAGACATTTGCTATGTTGTTCAGGAGCCTAGGAGAAATGAAGGCGAAGGTTATGGTGCTCCATCAGACAATACAACATGAAAACGTAACAGTCAGGTCAAATGAACTGAGCTTCTGAACTTCTGGTGGTGCATTTATCTGCCAGATTGTTAATTTTTATGCCAACCTTTTGGTTTATAGTTGTAATTTGTTTTGTTGCAATACAAAATTTGTTCTTAACGAGCAGCCACCGGCTGAAGAAAACAGCAAGCCATTTTGGTATAGTGTAGGGTGTTCCCTATATTTGCACTGGTGGGGATCTTTGATGACAAGTGTATGTAATCTGTGCAATTGCCTTAATAGCCTAGCGTTAGTTTCGGGCTTACTTATTTCCTAGTCTTCTTTTTCCCTGGTTCGCTAGTGGCCACAACAAACATGGGCCATATACGGACCGTGGTAACCTTGACCCTGCTACAAGCCGTAGGATCCATGGGCCTCCTACAGGCCGTCGATAAATGGGTCTCCAACAGGGCCGTAAAATTGATGGGCCTCGGGCCATCGGATAAATGGGTCTACATGGGCCATAAACAGGCATAATTGGTATTGTCCCAGCACGAACAATAAAGGCTTAATTCTGTCACATGCATAACGGGTCGTTAATGGGCCAGAATATAGGACGGGTTGGAAATGACGCAACGGGTTAACATGCCACAAACGGGCCGACTCTGGCCACGGGCCGGATTTGGCCCATTAGGGGAACAGGCCAGTAATGGGCCGGTAGTAATCGAGGGTCGGAAAGGAGCCCAAGAACGTATGGGCCGTCTGTAGGCCGAAAGCTAACACGGGCTGGAAACGACCCATGTGAGTCATGGGCCGTTAATGGGTACAAAAAAATTTACTATTCCTTATGGGCTAGAGTCACTGTGGGCCTCTAAAGGGCCTAAAGATACGAAAGGTCTCATATGGGCCGAAAGACGTCATGGGCCATACATTGGCCGAAAGTGAAACGGGCTGGTGTTATATTCGACAGCCCACATGACGTTGTTGGGCCGATTTCGGGTAGGCCCTAACGGGATGTGAGTTACTGGGCCGTAAAATGGGCTATTTGCGAAGAGACCGTTAACAGGCTTTTCATGGGCCAACCCGCGAACTTTTGACCAAGTCAAACGGGCCGGCCTTTGTAAGCTAAATGGACCAGTGGTGGGCCGTCGCACGTGTCGACATATCATAGGCGCCTATCTGACCCATTGACGAGCTGACACGTGTTTCCTCCGCCCAATCAGAATTTTACACGTGGAAAATTCCCACTGGTCCGGGCTGTTAACGGGTTATCGGATCCAAAACCGGACCCGATAGCTTAACGGCGACCCGTTACGGTGGATGCCACGTGTTGGTCACCCTTGACGAAAACACTTCTGTGACGCGCGATTTATCGTCATGGAAGTGGACACTTCCCTGATGTAGCGACCCGACCCGAATGGATCAAGTCTCTTTGCTTAAGTGTCATCCCTGCATCGGTATTGTGACACACATAGTACTCGAGGATTTATAACAGAGGTAAATCACATGTATAAAGTAACTTAAATACTATTACCTCAATCCATATAGCGGAAGTAACAACAAAGTTGTGGATTCCCATCAACACCAATGGCAAAGTTGAGTGTAGACATCGTAACCCTAACGTATCACTTACTCGTCGTAAGAATCCTGCATCATGAGACGTTGCAGCCATGCAGGTCAGTACATTGAATGTACTGGCAATTTCACACTGTAGAGCAATGCTGAATAATGGCTATCAGTACATGCATATTTGGCTGGTGGAGGCTCTATGGTTATAATGTTTTTTACGAAAAGCCAATTTTTCCCTACAACAAAGGAATATATTTATTTAACTACAAAGTTTGTTGAAAATATTGAGAAGGTTCCTCCAACTCAATCCCAAAAAAATAGATATAACCCAACAAATTATTTAAGTAGCGTGATGAGATCAAATCAATAATTCAAGTACCAGATACTCAAGATGTCCATAACCGGGGACACGGCTATTCATGATCAGTTTGTACACTTTGCAGAGGTTTGCGCACTTTTCCCCACAAGACTCGATCTCCTCCGTTGGATTTCTCGCACTACATGGTGTTTGAGAAACAGATGACTGAGATACAGTCTTTCAGAAGCATTTACTCTTTACTCTGGGTGGACAGTTACACCTACTTTCCCCTACATCTGCTAGCCCACCACTGAAAGAGGTCATGCAACATACTCAACTATGCTAGAGCCCATAATAGCTTGTGGCTGCACACGGAAGTTTCTAGCATGAATAATCTTATGATCCCTTTGAGCCTTGGTGGCATTCCATAGGGTAATCACACGGGTACTCCGGGATTTCCTTGGGCAAGCACTGGGTTCTCCAGGTGCCCGGGCAAACCACTGGGTGCTCCAGGGTGCCCCAACCATTCCACCCAGATGTGTATTAAAGTAGCTACCTTAAGTATCCCTTAGTTAATCATAACTCTCACATCTTCCATGAATTCTCTCAAAACCAAACCACGTCTACGAGCATAGCATAGTAGTAAGCATAACGTAGTAACTCCCAAGGTTTGAATGAAAGACAATAGGTTCCTACCTCATCAACTACTTCCCAATACCCACATGTTATCAATCCTACTCATGTAATGTTTGAGGGTTGAAACTAATGCATAGAAAACTGGGTAATGAAAAGTATGATCAAAGTGCGAATTTGCCTTGTACTGTTGATGAAGATGATTCGCACTCATAACTCCTGATAGTTCTACTCGTCACACTCCGTTCAATCTATCGTAAGCAAGCAATAGTAACCACACATTAGCAATCATGCAAAAGAATCGAGGAAAAGATCTCGGAAAACTTCGAAAACAAGCAATTAACTCTTGCAACAGAAAAAAAAATTTCTAATAGTACCAAAATTGGGTGAATTTGGTCTTATCAGAAAGTTTAGGTCAAGAGCTTCGATTTGAAAAAACAATCAACTAAATCGGAGTTAAGAAACTCAAGTTATGATCAAAAGAAGTTTGAATATGAATCTAAACAAATTTTGAAATTTGAAAATTTCAAAAAGTTGATGTGACAGGTTCACTCGATAGGTGAAAACAAGACAAAACTATAGGCGCTGATTTCATCTAATTTGGATGAACTAGTTGAAAAATCAGGGCCAAGTTGTTTTACAGAAGAAAAATTGCTACGGATAAAAGAATTCTAGTCAAACCAAAATATTTACAGAAGTCCCGCCGGAGAGGAGAAATATATTTTTCTTTAGTGAATCTAGTCAAACCAAAATATTGATTTAACCCAAATCAGATGATTTTTGGAGACTCTATGAGTCTATATTTATAGGTGGAAAAGAGATTTGGGGGTCAAAGGATAGGCAATGTGGGACTAAACGTAGACGAAAAGAAAATAAAAGGGGAGGCGCCTTGCATGGGCCTAAAGGCCTTAGGCGGTTCGGCCGCGCGCACTGCAGTTTTATTTTTCTTTTTTGAGCAATTGAAAAGAAAGAAAAGAAGAAAAAACTATGGAAAAATTATGGGAGGAATATGGCTGGCTGGGCCTGGCCCATATAGGAAAAGAAAAAAAGATGGGGCACCCTCTGGTACTATGATGTGCACGTGCGCAACAATTAGGGATGGGCCGCAAGTGCAGATATTTTTTAAATAGACACAACAGTAAACTTAATAACGAAACTAAAAACAAAATTTACATAGGCATATTATATATAAAAATTTCCAGAAAAAGATTGTATACAACATGAAGAATTTTCTAACGTCAAATAAATTCCCCAAAATTTTAAATAAAGCAAAGAGTGCTACTATTGCAATAAAACCTCACAAAAATCATTTTAGAAATGCCAAAATGATTTCAAATTTATTTCTCTCCAATTTTCTAATGTAGGGAATCATTTTACCCTATTTTCCATATATCTTATTTTTGGAGAAAAATAATTTGAATAAAAGCCAAATAACTCCAAATTGAAAATAATTTCAAAAGGGATTTTCAATTTGATTCTCCGAAACTCCCAACTCATATTTCATATGTTTTGAAGTAGTCATTTTATCTTCTCTCATGAAAATCATTGAGTTGCATAAAGTTTCTGAGTTTGAAATATTTCCAAATGAAATTCAAATATTTTCAAAAACCCTTTTCATTTACTTAAATGGAAGAAGTCATTTCATCTTCACTCTAGGGTTTTGTGATGTAATTATTTGAATTCATGGAGATCATAAAAGCAAGATGAAAGTTTTGGGAAAGTCCTTTTATTCCCTCTCATTTAACTTCAAAGGTTTGAAATTTCACTCAATTTCACACAATCAATCAAAACTATTTATTTAATATAACATTCCAAAATTTAGAATTTTGGGATGTTACACGTGATGATAATTTTGGTAATGTCATGGAACACTTCTACCACAGTACAGGTATGACTATATTGATTCTGTCATAAAATCGTCATGGATGTACATGCATGACAGAAAACGTGACCTACTGTGACAAACACGTATCATCACAGAAGTGAATTTTTTTGTAGTGTAAATTAAATGATATAGCCACCCTATTTACTCATGAGGAAAAAAATTCGCTATTACTATATCCTTAAATTATTTCCTTTCTCATTAAAGGGTGATGCTAAGACATGGTTTAAATCTCTTGCTCCTGATTGTGTGCGTAGTCCCCAGGATATGATTTATCACTTCTCTGCAAAATATTTCCCCGCTCATAAGAAACAAGCTGCTTTAAGGGAAATATATAATTTTGTGCAAATTGAAGAAGAGAGTCTCCCACAAGCTTGGGGGAGGCTTCTCCAATTAGTTAATGCTTTGCCTGATCACCCTCTCAAGAAAAATGAAATATTTGATATCTTTTATAGTGGACTAACCGATGCTTCCACAGACCACCTGGATAGTTGTGCTGGCTGTGTTTTCAGGGAAAGAACTATTGAGCAAGCTGAATTGCTATTGAATAATATATTGAGTAATGAAAATGATTGGACACTTCCTGAACCAACTCCAAAGCTAACTCCGAAGAAAAGGGGTATTCTATTTCTCAGCCCTGAAGATATGCAAGAGGCAAAGAAATCTATGAAAGAAAAAGGTATTAAAGCTGAAGATGTAAAAAATTACCGCCTATTGAAGAAATACATGGTCTTGTTAACCCGACACAGGTAGTAGAGGTAAACTCTCTCCGTAGATTTGATGAATGTGATATTCCTCATAATAAGTCTGCTAGTCAATGCTTGGATGAGTTTGATAATTTTGTTGTTAAACAAGAGAATTTCAATGCTTATGTTAGTAGACAATTGAAACGTAATGCTCACATACTTGATCACTTGGGTAATTATCTGAGTAGAACTGTTAATGATCTTAAGCTTATTAATAAACATGCTTCCATGGTTACAACTCAAGTAGAACAAGTACTTAAAGCTCAAGATGAATTGATTAATGAGTTGAATAGTAAGAATAATGATAATGCTGTTAGGGTTATGACTAGAGGTGGTAAAATGACCCAGGAACCTTTGTATCCTGAGGGTCATCCTAAGAGAGTTGAGCAGGATTCTCAGAGAATTAATACTGATACACCCAGTCCTCGTACTAAAAAGAAAAAGAAAACTGATAGGACTTTGCATGCTAGTGAACCTGCTATAGACAGACCCAAGAATCCCAATGATATCTCTATTTCTGATGGTGAGGCACAATCTGGTGATGAACATGAACCTAGCGATAATGTTAATGACGATGTTCATGTTGATGCTCAGCCTAGTAATGATAAAGATGTAGAGATTGAACCTCCTGTTGATCTTGATAACCCACAATCAAAGAATCCATGTTATGATAAGAGAGACTTCGTTGCTAGGAAATATGTTAAAGTAAGAGAACCATGGGTTCAGAAACCCATGCCCTTTCCTCCGAAGCCATCCAAGAAAAAGGATGATGAGGATTTTGAGCGCTTTGCTGAAATGATTAGACCTATCTTTTTGCGTATGTGTTTGACTGATATGCTTAAAATGCCTCCTTATGCTAAATATATGAAAGATATTTTTACAAATAAAAGAAAGATACCTGAAGCTAAAATTTCCACCATGCTTGCTAAATATTCTTTTAAGGGTGGAATACCAAAGAAACTTGGAGATCTAGGAGAACCAACTATACCATGATCCATTAAAAGAAACTATGTTAAAACTGCTTTATGTGATCTTGGAGCCGGTGTTAGTGTTATGCCTTTCTCTTTGTATCATAGACTTGAATTGAATAAGTTGACACCTACTGAAATCTCTTTGCAAATGGCTGATAAATCAACTGCTATACCTATCGGTATTTCTGAGGATGTGCCTGTTGTGGTTGCAAACGTTACTATTTTAACGGACTTTGTTATCCTTGATATTCCCGAGGACGACAGTATGTCGATCATTCTTTGTAGACCCTTTTTGAATACTGCAGGGGCTGTTATTGATTGCAACAAAGGCAATGCCACTTTTCATGTTAATGGTAATGAGCGTACGGTACACTTTCTGAGGAAACAACCTCAAGTTCATAGTATCAACTCTATTGGAAAAATTTCAACTATTACTATTGGAGGTTTTGAATTTCCTCTTCCTACTACCAAAAATAAATGTGATATTCTTATTGTTGGGGACATGCAGTCCCCATTGAGGTAACCTAGTGTTATTCGAAAGTTCTCCGGTTTCATGCCACTCGGAAGAAGTTTGTTAATGAGACTTGATCAACCTTGTTAATGGATTCCTTTTGATGAGCATGAGATGGATGAATTTAGAAAGCACAACTCTCTATACGCATCTTTTACTTTCTGTTATTTAGAATAAGTAAAGCAAAAATCATAATTTCTATCTGTTTTCTGAATTATCCATGCAATAAAAATGTCCCGAAAATATAAGTTCTCCAAATGCCCTAAAAATTGGATATGATTTTTTTAGATTATTTTAGAATTTCTGGTGCAAAGAACTCACTAGGGGGCCTCACCACTTGACCACAAGGGTGGAGGGCGCGCCCACCCCTGGGGCACGCCCCTGACCTTGTGGGCCCCTTGTGCTCCCCTCCACTTATTCCAGCACCCATCATCTTTTTCTTCCTCTAGAAAAAATCACTCCATAGCTCAAACTCGTGTTCTTGCTCATCTTGCTGCCATGTTCGATCTCCTTGCTCAAAGTCCCATTCACAAAACTGCTTTGGGGGATTGTTCTTCGGTATGTGACTCCTGTAATGGTCCAATTAGCTTTTGTTCTAGTGCTTTATTCATTGCAAATTTTTGCTGCTGTGGTGACCATGTTCTTGAGCTTGCATGTCAAATTTATATGGTCTTTTGATGCTTGGGTTAGCCTGTAGACACTTGTAGGAGTAGTTGCTATTAATTTTGTTGAGTTTGGTTCACTTTTATTTTGAGTTACTAAAAAATTTAAAAAAAAATCGGAGAAAGAAAAATGTCTAGTAGAATGTACCAAGGTGGTTCTTCAAGGAAGCAAGCACCGAGGCGTGCGATACGCGACCCAGACCCTGAGCTACCAAGGGAAGCTCAAGTGAGGCCGTATGAATGGTCGTCGGATGAATTTATGGATCATGCAGGTTTCAAGGATGAATTCTATGCGTACATACAAAATGCCGGCATCGAGGATTTCTTATCAGATAAGTGCTTATAGTATTATTATCTCACTAATTCCTTCGTGTGGAGGTTTGAGTTTTCATCCAAGCACAATACTCATATTGTCCTGTTTGATCTTTATGATGAATCTTATACCATGGACCTAGAGGATTTTTGTGAGGCATGCAAAATTCCACAATGGGGTAGTCTTACTGAGCCTCATAAATCTGAATATAATGATTTCCTTGCTAGCATCACTGCAGGAGAAACTAGAAACATCACACAAGCAACCGTAGGGAGCATTCACTTACCTGCCATACATTATTTTGCTCTCTTCATCGGTAGATGTATTAATGGTAAAGATGAGCAATGCCATATTTGCGTACCAGATCTTAGTATCCTTAAGTGTGCGGTGTTAGGTGATAAATGATATAATTTGGGGGCCATTATTGCTAGAAGGTTACATCTTAATGCTAAAGATGGAAATTTATTTGGTGGGATCTATGCAACTCGTTTAGCTAAATATTTGAACGTACCTATTAGAGGATATGATATTGAGTTTCCACCTGCTTTTCTGGATTAAGAGGCTATGGTACGCCACCAGTTTCTTAAGAGGAACGAACAGATCCTCCAGTACCGACTAATCTTTGATAGACGGCGTGCCGTCCTTGTTACTCTTCCTGCTCCTGCTCTCTTCAACTTTCAGGCAAATGGAAGATACTTTATAACTAGAGAGGAGGCGAACAAGTATGAGAGAGCAGCAGAGGCCGCTCGACTTCAGGAGGCATCTTGCCAAGCGGTAGCTGCCGCATCACAGTACGACCCCAACTTCAAGTTTGGATATCCACCGGGCCATCTGTGGGCGTAGACCAACTTAGGCCAAAAGCCTAAGCTTGGGGGAGTACGTATCTCTCACCGACATTACATTCATGTTCACACACTCATTCTAGTTGTCAGTGTTCATACTTTTGCATTGTATCATCCAAGCTAGTTTATTTCTTTTTTTCTGCTTTCTTCTTGCGTGTTTATTAAACCTTAAGAAAAACAAAAAAATTAGTAGTAGTTTACTTCCATTGCATGCTTAGTTGTAGAATTAAAAGAAAACCCAAAAAGATTTCTCGTGTTTGTTGGGAGCTTTCCCGTGTAAATAGTTTTTCTCGTTCTTGTTTTACTTTCTTCAGAAAAACAAAAAACTCCAAAAATATTTCAGTGTGTTTCTTTTAAATACTTTTATTTTCTTGGGGGTTCGAGAGGAGAAGACCACGATGAAAAGGTTGAGTGGCTCTCATATGCATTATTGTTCGTCTAACAAAGAGCCCATATTACCTTGTCTTCTCCTCTGAATAAATGTTTGCAGATTCTAGCTTAGTCCAATGCACGTGCACCATTATTATTATCCACACCGTTCGGTCGTGCAAGTGAAAGGAAATAATGACGATATATGATGAAATGATTGAGATGAGGAAAAGCTGGTATGAACTCGACCTATCTTGTTTTTGTAAATATGATTAGTTCATCGTTCTTGATTCAGCCTATTATGAATGAAACATGTTTGCAATCACAATTAGAGATTATAGTCACTCATGCATGCTTAATCAGCTAGGAGTTTATAATGGTTTACCTTGCATGCCAACATGGAAATTAAAATGGTTGTGATGTAGTATGATAGGATGGTATCCTCCTTTGAATGATTCGAGTGGCTTGACTTGGCACATGTTCACGCATGTAGTTGAAAGAAAATTAAAATAGCCTCTACGATATTTATGTTCATGGTGATTTATATCCTACTCATGCTTGCACTCAATGTTGGTTAATCTCAATGCATGTTTATGACTGTTGTCGCTCTCTAGTTGGTCGCTTCCCAGTCTCTTTCTAGCCTTCACTTGTACTAAGCGGGAATACTGCTTGTGCATCCACTTCCATAAACCCCAAAGTTATTCCATATGAGTCCACCATACCTTCCTATATGCGCTATTTACCTGCCGTTCCAAGTAAATTTGCAAGTGCCAATCTCTAAACCTTCAAATGATAATATGTTTTGTATGCTCGAATAGCTCATGTATCAACTAGGGCTGTCAATATCTTCCATGCTAGGTGGGTTATTCTCACGATGAGTGGACTCCGCTCATCATTCACGAGAAAATAGCCGGTAACCAGGATGCCCAGTCCCATGCTTAAAGCAAATCAAATCAAAATAATTGGAAAAAAACTCCCCGAGGACTATTGTTAGTTGGACGGTACCTGTTGTTTCGGACCAGTCGTGGAGTGTGCTTGTTGGTGGTGGGGGAGTATAAACTTTAGCATTCTGTTTGGGAACCGCCTATAATGTATGTAGCATGTAAGATACCGAGATCTCTTAGTTGTTACATGGATAATGAAAGCATGCCGCTCAAAATATTATTCAATCTCTATTTCAAAACTCGAGCTCTGGCACCTCTGCAAATCCCTGCTTCCCTCTGCGAAGGGCCTATCTATTTACTTTTATTGCTGAGTCATCATCCTCTCATAAAAAGCACCAGTTAGAGAGCACCACTGTCATTTGTATGCATTGTTATTAATTTATATTGAGTATGACTGTGACTAGATCTCTTTTACCATGAATTACAATGTCCAGTCAGTCCTCGATCTTCAGAGGTGCTCTGCATTTATGTTTTGCGGTCTCAGAAAGGGCTAGCGAGATACCATCCTGTTATATCATATCATGATTGTTTTGAAGAAATTGTTGTCATCCGAGATTTATTATTATTGCTCGCTAGTTGATTATGCCATTGATATGAGTAAATGTGAGACCTGAAAGTTATTGTGAATATGGTTAGTTCATAATCTTTGCTGAAAACTTGAATGCTGGCTTTACAAATTTGCAACAACAAGATCAGACAGAGTTTGTAAAAGTTTTTCTTTATCACTTTCAGTTTATCAACTGAATTGCTTGAGGACAAGCAAAGGTTTAAGCTTGGGGGAGTTGATACGTCTCCATCGAATCTACTTTTCCAAACTCTTTTCCCCTTGTTTTGGACTCTAACTTGCATGATTTGAATGGAACTAACCCGGACTGACGCTGTTTTCAGTAGAATTGCCATGGTGTTATTTTTGTGCAGAATAAAAAGTTCTCGGATTGACCTGAAAATCAACGGAGATTATTTTTGGAATTAATTAAAAATATTGGCGAAAGAATCAGCATCAGGGGGCCCACACCCTATACTCAAGGGTGGGGGCGCGCCCACCCCCCTGGGGCGCGCCCTGCGACCTTGTGGTTCCCCTGGACCTCCACCGACCTCAACTCCAACTCCATATATTCACTTTCAGGGAGAAAAATCAGAGAGAAAGTTTCATCGCGTTTTATGATACGGAGCCGCCGCCAAGCCCTGTTCTTCCTCGGGAGGGCAGATCTGGAGTCCATTTCGGGGCTCCGGAGAGGGGAATCCGTCGCCATCGTCATCATCAACCATCCTCCATCACTAATTTCATGGTGTTCACCACCATGCGTGAGTAATTCCATCATAGGCTTGCTGGACCGTGATGGGTTGGATTAGATTTACCATGTAATCGAGTTAGTTTTGTTAGGGTTTGATCCCTAGTATCCACTATGTTCTGAGATTGATGTTGCTATGACTTTGCTATGCTTAATGCTTGTCACTAGGGCCCGAGTGCCATGAACTCAGATCTGAACCCTTTATGTTTTCATCAATATATTTGTGTTCTAGATCCGATAGTGCAAGTTATAGTTACCTACTACGTGTAATGATCCGGCAACCCTGGAGTGACAATAGTCGGGACCACACCCGGTGATGACCGTAGTTTGAGGAGTTCATGTATTCACTAAGTGTTAATGCTTTGGTTTGGTACTCTATTAAAAGGAGGCCTTAATATCCCCTTAGTTTCCACTAGGACCCCGCTGCCACGGGAGGGTAGGAGAAAAGATGTCATGCAAGTTCTTTTCCATAAGCACGTATGACTATATTCGGAATACATGCCTACATTACATTGATGAACTGGAGCTAGTTCTGTTTCACCCTATGTTATAACCATTGCATGGTGAATGCCATCCGACATAATTATCCATCATTGATCCATTGACTATGAGCTTTTCACATATTGATCTTTGCTAAGTTACTTTTCCGTTGCCACTGTTATGATTGCTACAAAACTTCTACTGTCACTTTTGCCACTGTTACCGTTACTTCCATACTACTTTCCTACTAAATACTTTGCTATAGATATTAAGTCTTTCAGGTATGGTTGAATTGACAACTCAACTGCTAATACTTGAGAATATTCTTTGGCTCGCCTTCTGTCGAATCAATAAATTTGGGTTGAATACTCTACCGTCGAAAACTATTGCGATCTGCTATACTTATGGGTTATCAATGAACTAGGGTTTGCGATAAGATGATGCTGTTGAAGATGTTGATGGAGATTTCCCTCCCCAAGATGGGAGAGTTGTTGGTGATGATGATGACGATGATTTCCCCCTCCGGGAGGGAAGTTCCCCCGGCGGAATCGCTCCGCCGGAGGGCAAAAGTGCTCCTGCCCAAGTTCCGCCTCGAGACGGCGGCACTCCTTCCCGAAAGTCCTCTCTGTTTTTTTCTAGGTCAAAATGAACTATATACAAGAAGATGGGCAGCGAAGGTGGGCTTGGGTGAGCACTGTCTGATCTCGGGTTCTGGCAAAACCCTCAAGGTTCGAACACTGGGGTGCGCACGAAGATCTCCCCCTACCAAATCACGCCCTCAATCTCGCTACGATCTCAAAGGCTAGCTCGACGAACTCGCAACACAAGAGACACAAGATTTATAATGGTTCGGGCCACCGTTGTGGTGTAATACCCTACTCAAGTGTGGTGTGGTGGATTGCCTCTCGGGCTGAGGATGAACAGTACAAGGGGAAGAACAGCCTCCTGAGGCGAGGTGTTCTTGTGCTTGGTGGGTGTGAGGATGGGTGGATCTAGTCCAAGATGAGATGGCTGAGGCTCAGTTCAAGTTGAGTTGCCTCCTACTGTGGTGGCCAATCCTATTTATAGAGGCCCTGGTCCTGTCCCCAAATATTGAGCGGGAAGGGAGCCAACAACGGCCAATTTGAAAGGGGACAGCTAGTACAACCTATCCTGACAAAAGTAGTCTTCGCCTGCCAAAGGCTGTGGTGGTGACGTCGCCTTGGGCTCCGTGGTGACCTCTTTCTTGCCGTCCTGCTGGTCTTGGCCTCGTTGCACCGATATGGAAACCTTTGCTTGACGCCTCGGTACTCTTTGTCTGCGCTTGCCTCCTTAGCACCAAGAGGAAACAAGGACACTGTGCGCGCTGGCGCCCGCCTGGTCTCGATTGTCATGGCTCAGGTCATTGAACCTCGCGAGGTTTGCCTTGCCTTGATCTCTCTGCCCCTCGCGAGCCAACCTGGTGACGCCGCTCCCGAGGAGGTCTTGTGTCATCCGCCTCGCAAGGCTTGGACCCTCGCAAGGGTCTCGAATGCTTGTTGGTGAAGATGGGCCGTACGGGCCCGCTCGCAAGGCCACGCCGTGGGCCGCAGGCAGGCAAGTCTAGGGACCCCCATTCCCAGAACGCCGACAGTAGCCCCCGGGCCCAAGGCGCGCTCGGGCTTGGCTTCGAGGCGAAGCCAAAGGGCAAGGGTGGAGCGCCGCGGGCCCCAATAGCCTGCGGCCCTGGTCGACGCGTGGCGGTTGATTGGACGTGGGCGTCTCCGCTTCCCCACGCTGCTTTGGTATCCGCTTGGCTAGGCGGCCACAGCGGTCTACACGGTTTCCCCCCCGTTGTTGCAGCGCACTTCCCAATTCTTCCATTCCTCGAAGCTCTGCCTCTTCTCTCGATCCAATCTGAGCTCAATCCTCCCATTGCCATGGCGCCGGACCAGTCGGAGAAAGGGAAGAGTCCCCTGTCCTCCGTCGAGCTACGCTTGACCACTGAGCCTGCCGTTGGCAGGTCGCTGGTGCTCAACCAAGAAGCCATGGACAAGGTGCGTCCCATGCTCGCCTCCAGCTTCAATGAGTGGGGAGGGATGGTGGCCTGGCCTGTGTCTCATGCTCGCATCGACCGGACAACCACCAAGGTCCCATTCTTCATCGATGCCCTTTGGGCTGGCCTGGTTCCTCCTTTCGCCGCCTTCTTCAACGTTGTGCTTGCCCATTATCAGATCCACATGCTGCACCTGGATCCCCAATCCGTGACCCTTCTTGCCGTCTTCACCTTTGTTTGCGAGGCCATGGTGGGCATTGCTCCTTCCGTGGCCCTTCTCCGCCACTTCTTCTCGTTGCACCTGATTGATCCTCGGCAGAGCTCGGGGTGCCTGAGCTTCCAGGCCGTGGCGGCGATGGCAGGTGCGGATATTGAGTTCGAGCTTCCACCATCCACGAGCGAGTTTCGGACACGGTGGATATTTGTTGATGTTGGAGTGCTCAGCCCTCTGATCCATTCTCCGTCGGCGCCTGCCATTCCCAACTCCGGTTGGTGCCATCAAGGGATCGCCGATTCGCGTCTTGTCCCCGTCTGGCTCAGGCTAAAGGGACTGAAAGACCTCAGCATGACTGCGCCTATGGTGGTGAAGGAGTTGGTCCGGCGCCGGGTTGCTCTGTTTCAGCGCCATTCCCGGCCAATGTGGGCCTTGCTCAGCAGCAAGGACCACATGAGACTCCAGGAGTCCGGGCTCCCCCTTGAGGCGCGGCGAACGGTGCTTGAGGTCCTGACGGGTGTCCTATTGCCAGATGACATGCCGGGGAAGAGCTGCTGATAACCCACAAGTATAGGGAATCGCAACAGTTTTCGAGGGTAGAGTATTCAACCCAAATTTATTGATTCGACACAAGGGGAGCCAAAGAATATTCTCAAGTATTAGCAGTTGAGTTGTCAATTCAACCACACCTAGATAACTTAGTATCTGCCGCAAAGTGTTTAGTAGCAAGGTAATATGGTAACGCTAGCAAAAGTAATATTTTTGGGTTTTGTAGTGATTGTAACAATAGCAACGGAAAAGTAAATAAGCGAAGAACAATATATGAAAAGCTCGTAGGCATTGGATCGGTGATGGAGAATTATGCCGGATGCAGTTCATCATGTAACAATCATAATATAGGGTGACACAGAACTAGCTCCAATTCATCAAGGTAATGTAGGCATGTATTCCGAATATAGTCATACGTGCTTATGGAAAAGGACTTGCATGACATCTTTTGTCCTACCCTCCCGTGGCAGCGGGGTCCTAATGGAAACTAAGGGATATTAAGGCCTCCTTTTAATAGAGTACCAAACCAAAGCATTAAAACATAGCGAATACATGAACTCCTCAAACTACGGTCATCACCGGGAGTGGTCCCGATTATTGTCACTTCGGGGTTGCCGGATCATAACACATAGTAGGTGACTATAGACTTGCAAGATAGGATCAAGAACTCACATATATTCATGAAAACATAATAGGTTCAGATCTAAAATCATGGCACTCGGGCCCTAGTGACAAGCATTAAGCATAGCAAAGTCATAGCAACATCAATCTCAGAACATAGTGGATACTAGGGATCAAACCCTAACAAAACTAACTCGATTACATGATAAATCTCATCCAACCCATCACCGTCCAGCAAGCCTACGATGGAATTACTCACGCACGGTGGTGAGCATCATGAAATTGGTGATGGAGGATGGTTGATGATGACGATGGCGACGGATTCCCCTCTTCAGAGTCCCGAATGGACTCCAGATCAGCCCTCCCGAGAGAGTTTAGGGCTTGGTGGCGGCTCCGTATCGTAAAACGCGATGAATCTTTCTCTCTGATTTTTTCTCCCCGAACACGAATATATGGAGTTGGAGTTGAGGTCAGTGGAGCAACAGGGGGCCCACGAGGCAGGGGGGCACGCCCAGGGGGGCAGGCGCGCCCCCCACCCTCGTGGACAGGGTGTGGGCCCCCTGGCCTTGATTCTTTCGCCAATATTTTAATATTTTACAAAAATAAGTTCCGTGGAGTTTCAGGTCATTCCGAGAACTTTTGTTTCTACACATAAATAACACCATGGCAATTCTGCTGAAAACAGCGTCAGTCCGGGTTAGTTCCATTCAAATCATGCAAGTTAGAGTCCAAAACAAGGGAAAAAGTGTTTGGAAAAGTAGAAACGATGGAGACGTATGAACTCCCCCAAGCTTAAACCTTTGCTTGTCCTCAAGCAATTCAGTTGATAAACTGAAAGTGATAAAGAAAAACTTTTACAAACTCTGTTTGCTCTTGTTGTTGTAAATATGTAAAGCCAGCATTCATGTTTTCAACAAAGATTATAACTAACCATATTCACAATAACACTTAGGTCTCATGTTTACTCATATCAATGGCATAATCAACGAGCGAGCAATAATAATAAATCTTGGATGACAACACTTTCTCAAAACAATCATGATATGTTATAACAAGATGGTATCTCGCTAGCCCTTTCTGAGACCGCAAAACATAAATGCAGAGCACCTTTAAAGCTCAAGGACTGACTAAACATTGTAATTCATGGTAAAAGAGATCCAGTCATAGTCATACCCAATATAAATTAATAGTCATGGATGCAAATGACAGAAGTGCTCTCCAGCTGGTGCTTATGATAAGAGGGTGATGACTCAACATAAAAGTAAATAGATAGGCCCTTCGCATTGGGAAGCGGGGGTTTGTAGAGGTGCCAGAGCTTAATTTTAAAGCAGAGATAAATAATATTTTGAGCGGCATACTTTCATTGTCAACATAACAACCGAGAGATGGCGATATCTTCCATGCTACACACATTATAGGCGGTTCCCAAACATAATGGTAAAGTTTATACTCCCCCTCCACCAACAAGCATCAATCCATGGCTTACTCGAAACAACGAGTGCCTCCAACTAACAATAGTCCCAGGGGGAGTTTTGTTTGAAATTATTTTGATTTGATTTGCATAAAGCATGGGACTGGGCATCCCGGTGACCAGCCATTTTCTCGTGAGCGAGGAGCGGAGTCCACTCCTCTTGAGAATAACCCGCCTAACATGGAAGATAAGGACAGCCCTAGTTGATACATGAGCTATTCGGGCATACAAAACAGAATTTCATTTGAAGGTTTAGAGTTTGGCACATACAAATTTACTTGGAACGGCAGATAGATACCGCATATAGGAAGGTATAGTGGACTCATATGGAATAACTTTTGGGTTTAAAGAATTGGATGCACAAGCAGTATTCAGGCTAGCAAAAGACTGGGAATCGACCAACTAGAGAGCGACAACAGTCATGAACATGCATTAAAATTAAGGAACATTGAGTACAAGCATGAGTAGGATATAATCCACCATGAACATAAATATCATGAAGGCTATGTTGATTTGTTTCAACTACATGTGTGAACATGCGCCAAGTCAAGTCACTTAAATCATTCAAAGGAGGATACCACCCCATCATACCACATCACAACCATTTTAATAGCATGTTGGCACGCAAGGTAAACCATTATAAACTCCTAGCTAATTAAGCATGGCATAAGTAACTATAATCTCTAATTGTCATTGCAAACATGTTTATTCATAATAGGCTGAATCAGGAACGATGAACTAATCATATTTACAAAAACAAGAGAGGTCGAGTTCATACCAGCTTCTCCCATCTCAATCAGTCCATCATAAATTGTCATAATTGCCTTTCACTTGCACGACCGAACGATGTGAATAATAATAATAGTGCACGTGCATTGGACTAAGCTGGAATCTGCGAGCATTCAATAAACAGGAGAAGACAAGGTAATATGGGCTCTCAGTTAAATTGACAATAATGCATATAAGAGCCACTTCAACAATTTTATAATTATGGTCTTCTCCTATTGAACCCCAAAGAAAAGAAAAGAAATAAAACTATTTACACGGGAAAGCTCCCAACAAGCAAAAGAAGAACAGGAGATATTTTTGGGTTTTCTTTTTAATTATTACTACTACAGCAAGAAAGGTAAACTAGCTAAAAGCTACAACTAATTTTTTTGGTTTTCTTAGGATTTTTCAAACACACAAGAAGAAAGCATAAAAAGAAAATAAACTAGCATGGATATTACAGTGAAAGAGTATGAACACCGACATCTAGCAATGAGTGTGCAAACATAAATGTAATGTCGGTGAGAAATACGTACTCCCCCAAGCTTAAGCTTTTGGCCTAAGTTGGTTTATTGCCACGGATGGCCTGGCGGATATCCATAATTGTAGTTGGGGTTGTACTGAGATGCAGCGGCTATTGCATCATGGGCTGGAGCTTGGAGGCGAGCTGCCCTCGTCCTCCTTTCGTACTCATTTGCCTCCTCCCTGGTTATAAACTGTCTCCCCTTTGCCTGAAAGTCAAAGAGAGTAGGGGCAGGGAGAGCAATATTGACGGCGTGACGCCTGTCAAAGATTAGTCGGTACTGGAGAGGTGGTTCATTCCTCTCGACAACCTGATGGTGAACCATAGCATTAAAGTCTAGATAAGTAGGAGGCAACTCAATATCATCATCGCGTATGGTTACACCAAGAAAATCAACTAAGCTGGTTGCATAAATTCTGCCAAAGAAATCTCCATTAAATCTATTATGATGCAACCTACGTGCAACAATGGCTCCCAAATTATGATTTATCTCCTAACACAGCACTCCTAAGAACACTGAGGTCAGGGACACACATGTGACATGCTTCATCTTTACCATTTATGCACCTACCTATAAAGAGAGCAAAATAATGTATAGCAGGAAAATGAATGCTCCCTATGGTAGCTTGTGCTATATCTCTAGATTCCCCCACAGTTATACCAGCAAGAAATTCTCTAAATTCAGATTTGCGAGGTTCACTAATACTACCCCATTGTGGAAGTTTGCAAGCAGTGGTAAAATCCTTTAAGTCCATAGTATAAGAATTTTCATAGAGATCAAATAGGACAGTTTGAGAATTGCGTGAAGATGAATATTCAAACCTCCTCACAAATGAACTAGTGAGATAGTGGTACTGGCGGCACTTTTCTGCCTCGAAGCTCACAAGATCAATGTTATGCAAATACACATTAAATTCTTCCTTGATTCCCGCTCGATCCATAAAGTCTTTTGAAGGCCATTCACAAGGCCGCACTGGAGTGTTCCTTGGTGGCTCATCATCGGCATCGCGCATTGCGAGCCTGGGTCCTTGCTTCCTTGAAGGGCCACCTTGGTACATTTTCCTAAACATATTTCTTCCCTTGAAAAATTTCTGAAATTTTTAGTAACTTCAAACAAAAATGAACCAAGCTCAACAAAATTGATAGCAACTACTCCTACAAGTGCCTAGAGACTATATCATGCATTAGAACAACTTGGAACCATATAAATTTGACATGCAAGCTCAAGAACATGGTCACCTAGGCAGCACAAATTTGCAATGAATAAAGCACTAGAACAAAAACTAATTGGACCAATGGAGGAGTGACATACCAAGGAACAATCCCCCAAAGCAGTTTTGTGAGAGGTGCTTCGAGCAAGGAGATCGAAAATTGCAGCAAAATGAGCTAGAACTCGTGCTTGAGCTGGATGTTGATTTTTTTGGGAGGAAGAAGTGTGTGGGTGCAGGAATAAGTGGAGGGGAGCCACCATGGGCCCACGAGGCAGGGGGTGCGCCTACTGGGGTGGGCGCGCCCTGGACCCTCGTGGCCAGGTGCTTGCTCCCCCTGTTGTGTTCTCAGTGCCAGATATTCTCAAATATTCTGGAAAAAATCATATTCCAATTTCAGGGCATTTGGAGAACTTTTATTTTCGGGGTATTTTTATATTGCACGGATAATTCAGAAAACAGGCAGAAAATACTATTTTTTCTTTATTTCAACTAAATAACGGAAAGTAAAAGGAGGGTACAGAAGGTTGTGCCTTCTAACTTCATCCATATCATGCTCATCAAAAGGAATCCACTAACAAGGTTGATCAAGTCTTGTTAACAAACTCATTCCGACTAACATGGAACCGGAGAAATTTTGAATAACACTATGTTACCTCAACGGGGATATGTACATCCCCAATAATAAGAATATCATATTTCTTCTTGATGGTAGGAAGAGGAAATTCAAAACCTCCAAAAATAATCGATGGAATTTTTCCAATAGAATTGATACTTTGGACTTGAGGTTGTTTCCTCGGAAAGTGTACCGTATGCTCATTACCATTAACATGAAAAGTGACATTGCCTTTCTTGCAATCAATAACAGTCCCTGCAGTATTCAAAAAGGGTCTTCCAAGAATAATAGACATACTATCGTCCTCGGGAATATCAAGAATAACAAAGTCCGTTAAAATAGTAACGTTTGCAACTACAATAGGCACATCCTCACAAATACCGACATGTATAGCAGTTGATTTATCAGCCATTTGCAAGGATATTTCAGTAGGTGTCAACTTATTCAAATCAAGTCTACGATATAAAGAGAGAGGCATAACACTAACACCGGCTCCAAGATCACACAAAGCAGTTTTAACATAATTTCTTTTAATGGAGCATGGTATAGTGGGTACTCCTGGATCTCCTAACTTCTTAGGTATTCCACCCTTGAAAGTGTAATTATCAAGCATGGTGGAAATTTCAGCTTCCGGTATCTTTCTTTTATTAGTAACAATATCTTTCATGCACTTAGCATAAGGATTCATTTTGAGCATATCAGTTAATCGCATACGCAAGAAGATAGGTCTAATCATTTCAGCAAATCGCACAAAATCCTCATCATCCTTTTTCTTGGATGGCTTATGAGGAAAAGGCATGGGTTTCTGAACCCATGGCTCCCTTTCTTTACCGTGTTTCCTAGCAACAAAGTCTCTCTTATCATAATGTTGATTCTTTGATTGTGGGTTATCAAGATCAACAGCAGGTTCAATTTCTACATCATTATCATTACTAGGTTGAGCATCATTATGAACATTATCATTAACATTTTCACTAGTTTCATGTTCATTACCAGATTGTGTTTCAGCATCAGAAATAGAAATATCATTTGGATTCTCATGTGGTTCAGCAATAGGTTAACTAGAAGCATGCAAAGTCCTATCATTTTTCTTTTTCTTCCTTTTAGAAAGACTAGGTGCATCAATATTATTTCTCTAAGAATCTTGTTCAATTCTCTTAGGGTGGCCTTCAGGATACAAAGGTTCCTGAGTCATTTTACCAGTTCTAGTAGCCACTCTAACAGCATAGTCATTATTCTTATTATTCATTTCATTGAGCAAATCATTTTGATCTTTAAGTACTTGTTCTACTTGAGTGGTAACCATAGAAGCATGTTTACTAATGAGTTTAAGTTCACCTTTAACTCTAGACATATAATCACCCAAGTGTTCAAGCGTATCGGAATTATATTTCAATTGTCTACCAATATAAGCATTGAAGTTTTCTTGTTTAACAATAAAGTTGTCAAACTCATCTAAACATTGGCTAGCAAACTTAGTAGGAGGGATTTCAGCTTTATCATATCTATAGAGAGAATTTACCCTTACTACCTATGTCGGGTTATCAAGACCATGAATTTCTTCAATAGGTGATGGATTAAGATCATATGTTTCTTCAACAGGCGGAAAATTAAGACCATGTATTTCTTCAATAGGAGGTAAATTCTTAACATCTTCAGCTTTAATACCTTTTTCTTTCATAGATTTCTTTGCCTCTTGCATATCTTCAGGACTGAGAAATAGAACACCTCTTTTCTTCGGAGTTGGTTTAGGAATAGGCTCAGGAGTTGGCTCAGGAAGTGTCCAATTATTTTCATTTGTCAACATATTATTCAATAGAATTTCAGCTTCATCCGGTGTTCTTTCCCTGAAAACAGAACTAGCACAACTATCCAGGTAATCTCTGGAAGCATCGGTTAGTCCATTATAAAAGATATCAAGTATTTCATTTTTCTTAAGAGGATGATCAGGCAAAGCATTAAGTAATTGGAGAAGCCTCCCCCAAGCTTGTGGGAGACTCTCTTCTTCAATTTGCACAAAATTGTATATATCGCTTAAAGCAGCTTGTTTCTTATGAGCAGAGAAGTAATAAATCATATCCTGGGGACTACGCAGACAACCAGGATCAAGAGAGTTGAACCATATCTTAGCATCACCCTTTAATGAGAACGGAAATATTTGAAGGATATAAAAGTAGCGAGTTCTCTCATCATTAGTGAACAGGGTGGCTATATCATTTAATTTAGTAAGATGTGCCACAACAGTTTCAGATTCATAGCCATAAAAAGGATCAACTTCAACCAAAGTAATTATATCAGGATCAATATAGAATTCATAATCCTTATCAGTAACAAAGATAGGTGAAGTAGCATAAGCAGGATCATATTTCATTCTAGCATTCAGAGTTTTTTGTTTAAGCTTAGCTAATAATTTCTTAAGATCACTTCTATCATTGCAAGCAAGAAAGTCTCTTTTAGTTTCTTCATCCATAACATAGCCCTCAGGCACAACAGGCAATTCATATTTATTAGGGGGAGAGTCTTCATCATCACTATCATCAATATTATCAGTTTCAATAATTTCATTCTCTCTAGCCCTAGCAAGTTGTTCATTAAGAAATTCACCAAGTGGCACAGTAGTATCAAGCATAGAAGTAGTTTCATCATAAGTATCATGCATAGCAGAAGTGGCATCATCAATAACATGCGACATATCAGAATTAATAGCAGAAGCAGGTTTAGGTGTCGCAAACTTACTCAAACAGAAGGTGAATCAAGTGCAGAGCTAGATGGCAGTTCCTTACCTCCCCTCGTAGTTGAGGGATAAATTTTTGTTTTCTTGTCTTTCAAGTTCCTCATAGTGACCAGCAGATATAAATCCCAAGTGACTCAAAGAATATAGCTATGCTCCCCGGCAACGGCGCCAGAAAATAGTCTTGATAACCCACAAGTATAGGGGATCGCAACAGTTTTCGAGGGTAGAGTATTCAACCCAAATTTATTGATTCGACACAAGGGGAGCCAAAGAATATTCTCAAGTATTAGCAGTTGAGTTGTCAATTCAACCACACCTGGATAACTTAGTATCTGCAGCAAAGTGTTTAGTAGCAAAGTAATATGGAAGTAACGGTAACGGTAGCAAAAGTAATATTTTTGGGTTTTGGAGTGATTGTAACAATAGCAACAGAAAAGTAAATAAGCGAAGAACAATATATGAAAAGCTCGTAGGCATTGGATTGGTGATGGAGAATTATGCCGGATGCGGTTCATCATGTAACAATCATAATATAGGGTGACACAGAACTAGCTCCAATTCATCAATGTAATGTAGGCATGTATTCCGAATATAGTCATACGTGCTTATGTAAAAGAACTTGCATGACATCTTTTGTCCTACCCTCCCGTGGCAGCGGGGTCCTAATAGAAACTAAGGGATATTAAGGCCTCCTTTTAATAGAGTACCAGACCAAAGCATTAACACATAGTGAATACATGAACTCCTCAAACTACGGTCATCACCGGGAGTCGTCCCGATTATTGTCACTTCGGGGTGTCCGGATCATAACACATAGTAGGTGACTATAGACTTACAAGATAGGATCAAGAACTCACATATATTCATGAAAACATAATAGGTTCAGATCTGAAATCATGGCACTCGGGCCCTCGTGACAAGCATTAAGCATAGCAAAGTCATAGCAACATCAATCTCATAACATAGTGGATACTAGGGATCAAACCCTAATAAAACTATCGCGATTACATGATAAATCTCATCCAACCGATAACCATCCAGCAAGCCTACGATGGAATTACTCACGCACAGCGGTGAGCATCTTAAAATTGGTGATGGAGGATGGTTGATGATGACGACGGCGACAGATTCCCCTCTCTGAAGCCCCGAACGGACTCCAGATCAGCCCTCCCGAGAGTGTTTAGGGCTTGGCGGTGGCTCCGTATCGTAAAACGCAATGAATCTTTCTCTCTGATTTTTTTTCTCCCCAAACACGAATATATGGAGTTGGAGTTGAGGTCGGTGGAGCAATAGGGGGGCCACGTGGCAGGGGGCGCGCCCGGGGGGTAGGCGCGCCCCCCACCCTCGTGGACAGGGTGTGGGCCCCCTGGCCTTGATTCTTTTGCCAATATTTTTAATATTTTCCAAACATAAGTTCCGTGGAGTTTCAGGTCATTCTGAGAACTTTTGTTTCTGCACATAAATAACACCATGGCAATTCTGCTGAAAACAGCATCAGTCCGGGTTAGTTCCATTCAAATCATGCAAGTTAGAGTCCAAAACAGGGCAAAAGTGTTTGGAAAAGTAGATACGACGGAGGCGTATCAGCTGCCTGCTGTACCACTGCTCGAACAAGGCGGAATTCGTGGAGCGTATGCCCTCCTTCGATTAGTGGGGGCTGCGCCCAGTCGGTCTGGTGGGGCCCCGTGAGAACCCCATCGACGTGGTTCCCCTCCTTGCCGCTGGTGTCGAGCTCTCCCCAAGTGTGGATGCAGGGGGGCGAGCACCGCTGGAGGCCGATGGCACAGGTGCCGAGGTGCTGATGCCGCCTAGGGCTCCCGAGGCGTTGTCCTCGGGAACTCGTGATTCTTGCCCTGGGGCGGCAGTTGAGGGGGCGACGCAGCCCGCGATTCCAGAGGCCAAGGCTCCTGAGGCCTCGGCAAGTCGCTGCGAGGCAGAGCCCGATAGCTCCCGTTAGCTTGGCGCTCCTGAGGTTGTCCCTTCGAGCGCTTCTCCAGTTGCGCCTCGCGTTGGCCGTCATGTCCAGTGCTTCGGTCCGCTTTGTGTGGACTTCGAGGAACTCCGCAAGAGGAGGGGGTCCCCAAGCCGCGGCAGCGGCACCTTCGGGCCGTTAAAACGGAGAAAGTACATTGCCGTCGACGAGTAAGTATCTTATCTTTGTGATCCTCCGAGTGCTGCTTCCTTTCCTGACGATGGCTCTGCAAGATCCCTTCTGCCAAGCCCGCGGAATCTCCTGAGAAGCAACCTCCTCTCGCTTCGTTGCTCCCGCTAGACTTGAGCGCTGCAAGCCCGCGCGCTGCTCACGGCGTGGAGTCAACCGGGGAAGCCAGCCCGTCGACATGGCGTCTTGAGCTCGCGCCCTCGCCGTCTCTCCTTCGCAGCCTTGCTTGGAATACAGCAAGCGTGCCAAGGATTCCTCCCCTGGTCGTAGACGGCGGCTGGGTGGCTTCGATCTTGGGCTCCTCTTCAAGCAGCAGGCCTCCACTCGTTCGGGCTGCTCGCGAGGCCTGGCCGGCAACTGGGTGGGCGCTAGCCCCCAGCCCCCTCCTGAAAGGAGGCGAGTCGCTTCAGGCCCCATCTGCGGTCTCCGCGGCGGAGGACGGAGTCAGCAGTATGCTCAAATCAGCGCATGAAAGGAGCGTCGTCCGCCATGAGCTCTTTCGGGAGGCGATGGGCACGATGAACCGGCTTGGTGAAGAACTCGTGGATGTGGATGCACGCCTCATGGCCGAGGGTCTTCGGTTGGTGGAGGAGGGGCATAAGCTAAAGGTGGCTATCAACCTCGGGCGCCACCAGCGCGAGCTTGATAACGCGAAGGCCGAGGTTTCTCTCGTAGCCTCGCGAGAGGCCTGCTCCCGAGCTCAGGAAGAGGCCTGGGAAGCTGACCGCCGCCGCGAAGCCGCGGAGAAGTGCGCATGGGAGCTCCAAGCCTGGAGCGCCTCCTTGGAGCAGCAAGTGGAGGCGCGCAACACCGCCCTTGCGTCGTTGAGGGGGACGCCCGCCGAAGAGGAAGAGACCAGGAAGCGCGAGGAGGCGTTGGCGCTGGAAGCCGTGGAGCGTAGCCTTGAGCTCGAGCGACTGGAGACGAGGGAACGTCAGGTTGCCCAAGCGGAAGATGTTGTTGGCGCGCGCGAGGCCAGGGCCCAGCAGGAGGTCGAACGCCGGGTGGCCGAGGCTCGCGCGGATCTTGAGGGCAGGTACGACCTGAAGTGGGAGTTCGTAGCGGCCGAGGCCGCGGGCAGGTCTGTTGCCCTCAAGTCTAGGCTGACTGAGGCGGAACGGCGTGAGGAGGCCACCGCAGCCGCCCTGGCCTCGGCGTAGGCTGAGCTGGCCTCCGCCCGCGCTGAGCTGCTTCCTCTCCAGCAGCGGGTCGCCAACACGGAGTCCATCACGCATCAGAACAGGGAGGAAGTGCTTCAATGGCGGACGCTGGAGCACGTGCACGCCCCATGCTTGAGGGCCTCAGGAACAGGGCCAACGCGGCGTTGGGCCACATCTGTGATGAGAATGCTCCTCATCCCCACGCGAACGACTACGCCAGCCTCCTCCGCTTCTTTACCGACGCGGTGACGCGCCTGGAGAGTCGCTCCGAGAGAGCTCGCCAACTTGTTGAAGAGAGGAGCCGTGGCTTTCTTGGGCGTGCGTTCTCCCGCATCTTCAGCCATCTCCAAAACACCGATCCTAACTTTGATTTTGACGCCGCCATCGCTCCCGTACCCGAGGCCATCCGGGGTGACCTGGCGCGATGGGTGGAAGACAACATAGACGCACTGGTCAGGGCCTTCACTTCTGATGACGATGCGATGGTGGTCGCGGCGGACGAAGGCGACGTGGTCGACGATGGTGATGGCGGCACTGGTGGAGGTGATGGTGATGCTAGTGATGGTGGCAGCGATGCCAGCGACGCGCCTGAGGGCGGTCCGGGGGATGCGGTGGGCGACATGTCTGACTAATCCCGTGTTTCGCAGCTATTTGTCCTGCACGCAGAAGCTCAGGCATGGCCCTAGAGGTTGTAAGAGCATTTTTGGAGGGGAAGCCCCTCATGTAAATATACTACTGCCTCTATCTTGTTAGGTCGAATTGATTATGTGTCTTCATGAACTCACGTATCCTGGGGCAAGTTTGCTGTTGCGGTTTACCTTAGCCTGGACGAGCCCCGAACCGGCCCGTGAGGTTGCGATTTTCTGGGAAGCTCCTGAGGAGCCCGTCGACACGCCCGAGGGGGGCGCGTGATAAGCAGGCGTTAACCGTGGCGCGACATGCGCGTGGCGCATGTGCGCCATGCCTAGCCTCGCTCACGAGGGGCCCGCGAGGGGGAAGCAACAGGAATGAACTCCGAATTAAGGCAAGAACCAGATAGCAAGAAATCGCTCGAACGAGAAAAGGCACCCCCCGCGCATATCAATGAAAATTCAACTTCAACTTAAATCCAAATCCAGAAGGCAGGGTTACAGAAAAGAGATCCAAAGCAAATGGCCGCGTCTGGCGCCTAGTCTAGTCTTCTCGTCTTCTGACAAGCGCGGAGCTAAGTGCTGCCACTAGGACGTGGGAGGGAGCCCTCGAGGCCCGACGGCGACACTCCTGAGACTCCGGGGCATGTACAACCCCACTCATTATTACGTGAGAGTGTCACGAGTGGAGACCTTCACAGGCGTGAGCCTTACTTCATATCGCCAGACGAGGGCCCCGCCTTGCACCTCCCTCGACCACCGTTGGGGGCGACCAGAAACCAGGACGTCACCAAGGGGCAAAGGGGGCGCCAGCGGCGCAATCGGCGACCACGGGTCCTCTACGGGGGGAAGGCTCTAGAGCACCTCCCCGGTAGAGGGCCTACCTCCGGGGGACGCCTTGCTCCGTGCGGCGCGGGGAGGGGCCTTCCTCCCGACCCCTCTCCTGCAGCCCCCAGCGTGTGATACGTCTCCATCGTATCTACTTTTCCAAACACTTTTGCGCTTGTTTTGGACTCTAACTTGCATGATTTGAATGGAACTAACCCGGACTGACGCTGTTTTCAGTAGACTTTCCATGGTGTTATTTATGTGCAGAAACAAAAGTTCTCGGAATGACCTGAAACTCCACGGAACATATTTTTGGAAAATATTATAAATACTGGAAGAAGAATCCACATCAGGGAGCCCACACCCTGTCCACGAGGGTGGGGGCGCGCCTGCCCCCCTTGGGCGCGCCCCCCTGCCTCGTGGGCCCCCAGACGCTCCACCGACCTCAACTCCAACTCCATATATTCGTGTTCGGGTAGAAAAAAAATCAGAGAGAAGGATTCATCGCGTTTTACGATACGGAGCCGCCGCCAAGCCCTAAAACCCTCGGGAGGGCTGATCTGGAGTCCGTTCGGGGCTCCAAAGAGGGGAATCCGTCGCCATCGTCGTCATCAACCATCCTCCATCACCAATTTCATGATGCTCACCGCCGTGCGTGAGTAATTCCATCATAGGCTTGCTGGACGGTGATGGGTTGGATGAGATCTATCATGTAATCGAGTTAGTTTTGTTAGGGTTCGATCCCTAGTATCCAGTATGTTCTGAGATTGATGTTGCTATGACTTTGGTATGCTTAATGCTTGTCACTAGGGCCCGAGTGCCATGATTTTAGATCTGAACCTATTATGTTTTCATGAATATATGTGAGTTCTTGATCCTATCTTGCAAGTCTATAGTCACCTACTATGTGTTATGATCCGGCAACCCCGAAGTGACAATAATCGGGAACACTCCCGGTGATGACCATAGTTTGAGGAGTTCATGTATTCACTATGTGTTAATGCTTTGGTCCGTTACTCTATTAAAAGGAGGCCTTAATATCCCTTAGTTTCCACTAGGACCCTACTACCACGGGAGGGTAGGACAAAAGATGGGATGCAAGTTCTTTTCCATAAGCACGTATGACTATATTCGGAATACATGCCTACATTACATCGATGAATTGGAGCTAGTTCTGTGTCACCCTATGTTATGACTGTTACATGATGAACCGCATCCGGCATAATTCTCCATCACCGATCCAATTCCTACGAGCTTTTCACATATTGTTCTCCGCTTATTTACTTTTCCGTTGCTACTGTTACAATCACTAGAAAACACCAAAAATATTACTTTTGCTACTGTCAATTTTGTTACCGTTACTGTTACTATCATACTATTTTGCTACTAAATACTTTGCTGCAGATATTAAGTTATCCAGGTGTGGCTGAATTGACAACTCAATTGCTAATACTTGAGAATATTCTTTGGCTCCCCTTGTGTCGAATCAATAAATTCGGGTTGAATACTCTACCCTCGAAAACTGTTGCAATCCCCTATACTTGTGGGTTATCAAGACTATTTTCTGGCGCCGTTGCCGGGGAGCATAGCTCTATTCTTTGAGTCACTTGGGATTTATGTCTGCTGGTCACTATGAAGAACTTGAAAGACGAGAAAACAAAAATTTATCCCTCAACTACGAGGGGAGGTAAGGAACTACCATCTAGCTCTGCACTTGATTCACCTTCTATTTTGAGTAAGCTTGCGACACCTAAACCTGCTTCTGCTATTAATTCTGATATGTCGCATGTTATTGATGATGCCACTTCTGCTATGCATGATACTTATGATGAAACTACTTCTATGCTTGATACTACTGTGCCACTTGGTGAATTTCTTGATGAACAGATTGCTAGGGCTAGAGAGAATGAAATTATCGAAACAGATAATATTGATGAAAGTGATGATGAAGACTCTCCCCCTAATAAATATGAATTGCTCGTTGTGCCTGAGGATTATGTTCTGGATGAAGAATCTGCTATAGCTATTCTTGCTTGCAATGATAGATATGATCTTAAGAAGTTATTAGCTAAATGGAAGCAGAAATCTCTTAATGCTAGAATGAAACCTGACCCTGCTTTTGCTACTTCAGCTATCTGTGTTACTGATAAGGATTATGAATTCTCTGTTGATCCTGATATAATTACTTTGGTTGAATCTGATCCTTTCTATGGCTATGAATCTGAAACTGTTGTGGCACATCTTACTAAATTAAATGATATAGCCACCCTGTTCACTAATGATGAGAGAAGTCGCTACTTTTATATCCTTAAAATATTTCCATTCTCATTAAAGGGTGATGCTAAGATATGGTTTAATTCTCTTGATCCTGGTTGTGTGCGTAGTCCCCAGGATATGATTTATTACTTCTCTGCTAAATATTTCCCTGCTCATAAGAAACAAGCTGCTTTAAGGAATATATATAATTTTGTGCAAATTGAACAAGAGAGTCTCCCACAAGCTTGGGGGAGGCTTCTCCAATTACTTAATGCTTTGCCTGATCATCCTCTTAAGAAAAATGAAATACTTGATATCTTTTATAATGGACTAACCGATGCTTCCAGAGACCACCTGGATAGTTGTGCTGGTTCTGTTTTCAGGGAAAGAACACCAGATGAAGCTGAAATTCCATTGAATAATATTTTGACCAATGAAAATAATTGGACACTACCTGAGCCAACTCCTGAGCCTATTCCTAAACCAACTCCAAAGAAAAGAGGTGTTCTATTTCTCAGTCCGGAAGATATGCAAGAGGCAAAGAAATCTATGAAACAAAAAGGTATTAAAGCTGAAGACGTTAAGAATTTACCTCCTATTGAAGAAATACATGGTCTTAATTTACCGCCTGTTGAAGAAACATATGATCTTAATTCATCGCCTATTGAAGAAACACATGGTCTTGATAACCCGACACAGGTAGTAAAGGTAAATTCTCTCTATAGATATGATAAAGCTGAAATCCCTCCTACTAAAATTGCTAGCCAATGCTTAGAAGAGTTTGATAATTTTATTGTCAAACAAGAAAACTTCAATGCTTATTTTGGTAGACAATTGAAATATAATTCCGATACGCTTGAACACTTGGGTGATTATATGTCTAGAGTTAAAGGTGAACTTAAACTCATTAGTAAACATGCTTCTATGGTTACCACTCAAGTAGAACAAGTACTTAAAGCTCAAAATGATTTGCTCAATGAAATGAATAATAAGAATAATGACTATGCTGTTAGAGTGGCTACTAGAACTGGTAAAATGACTCAGGAACCTTTGTATCCTGAAGGCCACCCTAAGAGAATTGAACACGATTCTCAGAGAAATAATATTGATGCACCTAGTCCTTCTAAAAGGAAGAAAAAGAAAAATGATAGGACTTTGCATGCTTCTAGTGAACCTATTCCTGAACCACCTGAGAATCCAAATGATATTTCTATCTCTGATGCTGAAACACAATCTGGTAATGAACATGAAACTAGTGATAATATTAATGATGATGTTCATGTTGATGCTCAACCTAGTAATGATAATGATGTAGAAGTTGAACCTGCTGATCCCATAATCAAAGAATCAATGTTATGATAAGAGAGACTTTGTTGCTAGGAAACATGGTAAAGAAAGAGAACCATGGGTTCAGAAACCCATGCCTTTTCCTCCCAAACCATCCAAGAAAAAGGATGATGAGGATTTTGAGCGCTTTGCTGAAATGATTAGACCTATCTTTTTGCGTATGCGATTAACTGATATGCTCAAAATGAATCCTTATGCTAAATATATGAAAGAAATTGTTACAAATAAAAGAAAGATACCGAAAGCTGAAATTTCGACCATGCTTGCTAATTATACTTTTAAGGTTGGAATACCTAAGAAACTAGGAGATCCAGGAGTACCCACTATACCTTGTTCCATGAAAACAAACTATGTTAAAACTGCTTTATGTGATCTTGGAGCCGGTGTTAGTGTTATGCCTCTCTCTTTATATCGTAGACTTGACTTGAATAAGTTGGCACCTACTGAAATATCTTTGCAAATGGCTGATAAATCAACTGCTATACCTGTCGGCAGTTGTGAGGATGTGCCTGTTGTGGTTGCAAATGTTACTATTTTAGCGGACTTTGTTATCCTTGATATTCCCGAGGACGATAGTATGTCTATTATACTTGGAAGACCCTTTTTGAATACTGCAGGGGCTGTTATTGATTGCAACAAAGGCAATGTCACTTTTCATGTTAATGGTAATGAGCATACGGTACACTTTCCAAGGAAACAACCTCAAGTTCATAGTATCAACTCTATTGGAAAAATTCCATCGATTATTTTTGGAGGTTTTGAATTTCCTCTTCCAACTGTCAAGAAGAAATATGATATTCTTATTATTGGGGATGTGCATATCCCCGTTGAGGTAACATAGTGTTATTCGAAATTTCTCCGGTTCCATGTTGTTCGGAATGAGTTTGTTAACAAGACTTCATCAACCTTGTTAGTGGATTCCTTTTGATGAGCATGAGATGGATGAAATTAGAAGGCACAACCTTCTGTACCCTCTCTCTGCTTTCTGTTATTTAGTTGAAATAAAGTAAAAATAGTATTTTTTCTGTCTGTTTTCTGAATTATCCGTGCAATATAAAAATACCCCGAAAATAAAAGTTCTCCAAATGCCCTGAAATTGGAATATGATTTTTTCTGGAATATTTGAGAATATCTGGCACTGAGAACACAGCAGGGGTTGCAAGCACCTGGCCACGAGGGTCCAGGGCGCGCCCCTTGCCTCGTGGGCCCACGGTGGCAACCCTCCAGTTATTCCTGCACCCACACACTTCTTCCTCCCAAAAAAATCACCATCCAGCTCAAGCACGAGTTCTAGCTCATTTTGCTGCGATTTTCGATCGCCTTGCTCAAAGCACCTCTCACAAAACTGCTTGGGGGGATTGTTCCTTGGTATGTGACTCCTCCATTGGTCCAATTAGTTTTTGTTTTAGTGCTTTATTCATTGCAAATTTGTGCTGCCTAGGTGACCATGTTCTTGAGCGTGCATGTCAAATTTATGTGGTTCCAAGTAGTTCTAATGCATGATATAGTCTCTAGGCACTGGTAGGAGTAGCTGCTATCAGTTTTATTAAGCTTGCTTCACTTTCATTTTGAAGTTACTAAAAATTTCAGAATTTTTCAGAAAATAATGAAGAGATTTTTGAGGGGCTCATCGAGCCGAAGCTCGAAGGAAAAGCAAAGTGAGGAAGCAGAGAGGCCCAAATATAATCTGCCTCGCACCGCGGAGGCCTCACCGACTTCCTCCGCGACCAACGGGAACAACCCATACCTCGTTCCGCTGGTGGCCATACACGCCTACCGGAACCCTACATCAGCTACAAAGTCAGAGCCGGAACCACAATTTGATCCTCCACGACAATCTAATTACCAGTGGGATCCGGAGATGATTGCCAACCAGTGGCAGTCAGAGTCTTCTTCATCTCAGTACGACCCCGGCTACAACTATGGATATCCGCCAGGCCATCCGTGGCAATAAACCAACTTAGGCCAAAAGCCTAAGCTTGGGGGAGTACGTATTTCCCACCGACATTACATTTATGTTCACACACTCATTGCTAGATGTCGGTGCTCATACTTTTTCACTGTAATATCCATGCTAGTTCATTTTCTTTTCCTGCTTTCTTCTTGTGTGTTTGATAAACCTTAAGAAAAACTAAAAAAAATTAGTAGTAGCTTTTAGTTAGTTTACTTTTCTTGCTTTAGTAATAATTAAAAAGAAAACCCAAAAATATTTCTCGTTCTTCTTTTGCTTGTTGGGAGCTTTCCCGTGTAAATAGTTTTATTTCTTTTCTTTTCTTTGGGGATCGATAGGAGAAGACCATAATTAAATTGTAGAAGTTGCTGTTATATGCATTATTGTTGATTTAACCAAGAGTCCATATTACCTTGTCTTCTCTTGTTTATTGAATGCTCGCAGATTCTAGCTTAGTCCAATGCACATGCACTCTTATTATTATTATTCACCTCGTTCGGTCATGCAAGTGAAAGGCAATTATGACGATATATGATGGACTGACTGAGATGAGAAAAGCTGGTATGAACTCGACCTCTTTTGTTTTTGTAAATATGATTAGTTCATCGTTCCTGATTCAGCCTATTATGAATAAACATGTTTGCAATGACAATTAGAGATTATAGTTGCTCGTGCCATGCTTGATTATCTATGAGTTATAATGGTTTACCTTGCGTGCCAACATGCTATTAAAATGGTTGTGATGTGGTATGATGGGGTGGTATCCTCCTTTGAATGATTTAAGTGACTTGACTTGGCACATGATCACACATGTAGTTGAAACAAATCAACATAGGCTTCACGATATTTATGTTCATGGTGGATTATATCCTACTCATGCTTGTACTCAATGTTTATTAATTTTAATGCATGTTCATGACTATTGTCTCTCTCTAGTTTGTCGCTTCCCAGTCTTTTGCTAGCCTTCACTTGTACTAAGCGGGAATACTGCTTGTGCATCCAATCCCTTAAACCCCAAAGTTATGCCATATGAGTCCACCATACCTTCCTATATGTGGTATCTACCTGCCGTTCCAAGTAAATTTGTATGTGCCAAACTCTAAACCTTCAAGTGAAATTTTGTTTTGTATGCTCGAATAGCTCAGGTATCAACTAGGGCTGTCCGTATCTTCCATGCTAGGCGGGTTATTTTCAAGAGGAGTGGACTCCGCTCCTCACTCACGAGAAAATGGCTGGTCACCGGGATGCCCAGTCCCATGTTTTATGCAAACTAAATCAAATTAATTGCAAACAAAACTCCCCCTGGGACTGTTGCTAGTTGGAGGCACTCGTTGAGGGGGAGTATAAACTTTACCATTCTGTTTGGGAACCTCCTATAATGTGTGTAGCATGGAAGATATCGCCATCTCTTGGTTGTTATCTTGACAATGAAAGTATGCCGCTCAAAATATTATTTATCTCTATTTCAGAACCGAGCTATGGCACCTCTACAAATGCCTGCTTCCCTTTGCGAAGGGCCTATCTATTTACTTTTATGTTGAGTCATCACCCTCTTATCATAAGCACCAGCTGGGGAGCACTGCTGTCATTTGCATCCATTACTATTAATTTATATTGGGTATGACTATGACTGGAACTCTTTTACCATGAATTACAATGTCTAGTCAGTCCTTGATCTTTAAAGGTGCTCTGCATTTATGTTTTGCGGTCTCAGAAAGGGCTAGCGAGATACCATCTTGTTATATCATATTATGATTGTTTTGAGAAAGTGTTGTCATCCGAGATTTATTATTATCGCTCACTAGTTGATTATGCCATTGACATGAGTAAACATGAGACCTAAGAGTTATTGTGAATGTAGTTAGTCATAATCTTTGCTGAAAACTTGAATGCTGGCTTTACATATTTACAACAACAAGAGCAAACAGAGTTTGTAAAAGTTTTTATTTATCACTTTCAGTTTATCAACTGAATTGCTTGAGGACAAGCAAAGGTTTAAGCTTGGGGGATTTGATACGTCTCCATCGTATCTACTTTTCCAAACACTTTTGCCCTTGTTTTGGACTCTAACTTGCATGATTTGAATGGAACTAACCCGGTCTGACACTGTTTTCAGCAGACTTTCCATGGTGTTATTTATGTGCAGAAACAAAAGTTCTCGGAATGACCTGAAACTCCATGGAACATATTTTTGGAAAATATTAAAAATACTGGAAGAAGAATCCACGTCAGGGGGCCCACACCCTGTCCACGAGGGTGGGGGCACGCCCCCTGCCTCGTGGGCCCCCAGACGCTCCACCGACCTCAACTCCAACTCCATATATTCGTGTTCGGGGAGAAAAAAATCAGAGAGAAGGATTCATCGCGTTTTACGATACGGAGCCGCCGCCAAGCCCTAAAACCCTCGGGAGGGCTGATCTGGAGTCCGTTCGGGGCTCCAAAGAGGGGAATCCGTCGCCATCGTCGTCATCAACCATCCTCCATCACCAATTTCATGATGCTCACCGCCGTGCGTGAGTAATTCCATCGTAGGCTTGCTGGACGGTGATGGGTTGGATGAGATCTATCATGTAATCGAGTTAGTTTTGTTAGGGTTCGATCCCTAGTATCCACTATGTTCTGAGATTGATGTTGCTATGACTTTGGTATGCTTAATGCTTGTCACTAGGGCCCGAGTGCCATGATTTCAGATCTGAACCTATTATGTTTTCATGAATATATGTGAGTTCTTGATCCTATCTTGCAATTCTATAGTCACCTACTATGTGTTATGATCCGGCAACCCCGAAGTGACAATAATCGGGAACACTCGCGCCCCCTGGGCGCGCTCCCTGCCTCGTGGGCCCCCAGACGCTCCACCGACCTGAACTCCAACTCCATATATTCATGTTCGGGGAGAAAAAAATCAGAGAGAAGGATTCATCGCGTTTTACGATACGGAGCCGCCGCCAAGCCCTAAAACCTCTCGGGAGGGCTGATCTGGAGTCTGTTCGGGGCTCCGGAGAGGGGAATCCGTCGCCATCGTCATCACCAACCATCCTCCATCACCAATTTCATGATGGTCACCGCCGTGCGTGAGTAATTCCATCGTAAGCTTGCTGGACGGTGATGGGTTGGATGAGATCTATCATGTAATCGAGTTAGTTTTGTTAGGGTTTGATCCCTATTATCCACTACGTTCTGAGATTGATGTTGCTATGACTTTGCTATGCTTAATGCTTGTCACTAGAGCCCGAGTGCCATGATTTCAGATCTGAACCTATTATGTTTTCATGAATATATGTGAGTTCTTGATCCTATCTTGCAAGTCTATAGTCACCTACGATGTGTTATGACCCGGCAACCCCGAAGTGACAATAATCGGGACCACTCGCGGTGATGACCATAGTTTGAGGAGTTCATGTATTCACTATGTGTTAATGCTTTGGTCCGGTACTCTATTAAAAGGAGGCCTTAATATCCCTTAGTTTCCACTAGGACCCCGCTGCCACGGGAGGGTAGGACAAAAGATGTCATGCAAGTTCTTTTTCCATAAGCACGTATGACTATATTCGGAATACATGCCTACATTACATCGATGAATTGGAGCTAGTTCTGTGTCACCCTATGTTATGACTGTTACATGATGAACCGCATCCGGCATAATTCTCCATCACCGATCCAATGCCTACGAGCTTTTCACATATTGTTCTCCGCTTATTTACTTTTCCGTTGCTACTATTACAATCACTACAAAACACCAAAAATATTACTTTTGCTACTGTCACTTTTGTTACCGTTACCATTACTGTCATACTACTTTGCTACTAAATACTTTGCTGCAGATATTAAGTTATCCAGGTGTGGCTGAATTGACAACTCAGTTGCTAATACTTGAGAATATTCTTTGGCTCCCCTTGTGTCGAATCAATAAATTTGGGTTGAATACTCTACCCTCGAAAACTGTTGCGATCCCCTATACTTGTGGGTTATCAGCGTGCCCCCCTGGCGGCAGGGAGGCTGACGAGCTGGGGCCGCCATCCACGACTACGACTTGATCCTCCTGCGTCTCATGGTTAGCGTAAGCCTCCTCCTGAGGAATTAGTGGTACCCTGTAGCTGTTGTCGCCGGCGCGGTTGGTGAGGCTTCCGGAGGGCTCCTGAAAGGTGCCGACTTCTAGCGCCTCCTCCTCCCAGCCTGGCTCGTGGAACGAGCCAGGGTCCTCTTCCAGCATGTACTCCTGGTACACCATGCGGGGCACGTAGGCCTCCGAGGCCGTCGCCTCGAAGACCTTGCCGTAGTGCCCCATGCTCCATGTTGCCTGGCCTAGCGTGCCACCTCGAGGATGGTAGGGTTGCATCTCGCCGGGGCCGTAGGTGGCAGCGTTCATGCCCGCGCCCTCCGGAGGTGGCGCGGGTGCGAGCGGGCGTCCAGCTTCGTTGCTTGCGCCGGTGTCGATGAAGCCTGGCGGCGCGCCCATGGGCACGCGGCCGCGGCGAGGCCTGCCATGCGACCCGGCCATAGCTTGAGGTGTGAGCAGAGAGCAGAAGGGTGGTGCTCCCAAGGCCGTGGCGTCCAAGAGCTCGGCGACGCGTTCTAGCAATGCATCCCGGCCGCTCTCCATTAGCCAGCATCGCAGCAGCTCCCGAGCCACTGTGAGCGTGGCCCTCATGTTTTCTTGCTCCTGTCGGGTGTGCGGCGCCGTGGCCGCGACGTGGCTTGAGGCCCTTGCGGCTGCCCGCACTTGTCATGGAGTAAGGGCGGCCGGCGGGTGACCGCGCCGCCCATGCCCCGCAGCGTTTGGTGGTGCGCGTGCTGCTTGGGGCGCGTGGTCAAGGTCTTCTTGGGCGGGCGGCATCGCCCGGGCTGGCCACGCTGCCCAGCGGTCGGTGTTGGTCCTTGAGTCGCCGGACATCGGAGCCGCGGAGTGCCGGGGGACCAATGAGCAGATCAACTGGCGGAAGAACAGCTCCGACGCACCCCTACCTGGCACGCCAAATGTCGGATCTCGGGTTCCGGCAAAACCCTCAAGGTTCGAACACTGGCTAGCTCGACGAACACTGGCTAGCTCGATGAAGATCTCCCCCTACCAAATCACGCCCTCAATCTCGCTACAATCTCAAAGGCTAGCTCGACGAACTCGCAACACAAGAGACACAAGATTTATACTGGTTCGGGCCACCGTTGTGGTGTAATACCCTACTCCAGTGTGGTGTGGTGGATTGCCTCTCGGGCTGAGGATGAACAGTACAAGGGGAAGAACAGCCTCCTGAGGCTAGGTGTTCTTGTGCTTGGTGGGTGTGAGGATGGGTTGGATCTAGTCCAAGATGAGATGGCTGAGGCTCAGTTCGAGTTGAGTTGCCTCCTAGTATGGTGGCTAATCCTATTTATAGAGGCCCTAGTCCTCTCCTCAAATATTGAGTGGGAAGGGAGCCAACAACGGCCAATTTGAAAGGGAACAGCTAGTACAACCTATCCTGACAAAAGTAGTGTTCGCCTGCCAAAGGCTCTGGTGGTGACGCCGCCTTGAGCTCCATGGTGACCTCCATCTTGCCGTCCTGCTGGTCATGGCCTCGTTGCACCGATATGGAAACCTTTGCTTGACGCCTCGGTACTCTTCGTCTGCGCTTGCCTCCTGGTCACTGTGCACGCTGGCGCCCGCCTGGTCTCGATCGTCATGGCTTACGTCATTGGAATCTCGCGAGGTTTGCCTTGCCTTGATCTCTCCGCCCTTCGCGAGCCAACCTGGTGAGGCCGCTCCCAAGGAGGTCTTGTGTCGTCGGCCTCGCGAGGCTTGGCCCCTCGCGAGGGTCTCGAATGCTTGTTGGTGAAGATGGGTCGTACGGGCCCGCTCGCAGGGACATGCCGTGGGCCGCAGGCAGGCAAGTATGGGGACCCCCGTTCCCAGAATGCCGACAAGCACAACCCACCCGGGCGCGCCAAGGCTGCCTGGCGCGCCCAGGTGGGTTGTGCCCACCTGGTGGGCCCCCTTTGGTAGTTATTTGCTCCAATGTTCTTGAAATATTCCATAAAAGTCCTTCGTGAAGTTTCAGCTTGTTTGGAGTTGTGCAGAATAGGTAGCCTGATGTAGCTTTTTCAGGTCCTGATTTCCAGCTGCCGGAATTCTCCCTCTTTGTGTGTACCTTGCATATTATGAGAGAAAAGGCATTAGAATTACTCCAAAAAGCATTATTATGGATAAAAACATCATAAATAACAGTAGGAAAACATGATGCAAAATGGACGTATCAACTCCCCCAAGCTTAGACCTCGCTTGTCCTCAAGCGAAAACCGAAATCGAAAAACATGTCCACATGCTTAGAGAGAGAGGTGTCGATAAAAACAAAATGCGTACATAGAAGCATCATGTAGATTATTATAACAGCAACAAAATTAAACATAAGACTTTTATCATAGAGTTCTTATCATAAACTTCTCATGATTAAGTAACAGTTCATCACGCAATCAAAGTATAAAGCATAAACTCTATTAGAAACCAACAAACTATGTTCTCAGTCAACTTTGCAACTACAATTCATCATCTTTTCAGGAAGGGTCACGTATCGGAGCCTTTAGGCAAGTCCACATACTCAACCATCATATAGTCTTCTATGATTGCTAACACTCACCGCATACACATGAGCAAAACGTTTCAACCAGACACATAGAAAGATAGGGGCTTATAGTTTCGCCTCCCAACGTATTCACCTCAAGGGTGAGGTCAACAATAATAACTCATGCTACCCATATTCAACTGGACATATGTGCCTAGATCTTTCCTCACCACATGATGCTTGACAAAGGAGAAAATAAAAATGAATAGAGAGAAAACTTTGACTCTTTGCATAAAAGTAAATACATGAAAGTAAAAGATAGGCCCTTCACAGAGGGAAGCAGAGGTTGCCATGTGCTTATTTGTTTGTATGCTCAACCCCTTAGTGCAAAAGAACGTCACGTTGCATTGCCCCTTGTGATAGCGACCTTTATTATGCAGTCTGTCACTTTTATTCTTCACCATCACAAGTTTGTGCAACCACTAGTACAGTGAGCTCCTAAACAAACAGTTTAAAACCCCTTTCCGCGACGGCATCCGGAACCGTCGCCAAGTGAGTGTCGGCGATAGGGGGTCCTTCCCACACGACCCAGAAACCGTTGGGGATATGCCCTCCTGGCACACATGTTCGGCAAAATGAGGTCGTGTGCGACCGGCGAGCACTGATACGAAAATACGTACAGTAGAGCTAAAAAATACAATTATACGGCGAAATTGTTTCTGGTCGCAAGTACATCCCACACAGTCAGTCCCCGCTAAACGTTTCCGTTCGTATGTACATCCCACACAGTCGCTCGAAGGAAAACGTTTCCGTTCACAGGTATTTTTCCAGTTAAATCGCTTGCATTATTGAATATATCACACACGGTCCATGGAAGAAACTGTGTGGCAAAGGCTGTACATCACACACAGTTTTCATGTGGTAAACGTTTGCGCAAGGTGGCCTAACGCAAATAGTTTTCAAGAGAAAGTCGTGTGTGATTGTTCATTGATCCAACACGGTTCATTCCTAGAAACTATGTGCGTTGCCTGAGGTCATCGCCCACGGTATTTTTTTAACAACCGTTTGCAATAGCGAAACCCAATTGGCAGGCTAATTCGCCACTAGCAGGCTAATTATCCGATTATTCATAATCCATTTATTAATCTAATTGACAGTTCATATTAAGCACACAATATATTTCATTTTCATAATTGAAATACATCAGAGTACAACAACATATAGCTTCAGCACTCAGCTACCCCATTACACAACTACACCAGGACCAAGTTTCACATGCAACATCTATAACCTTTCGAAATTAGCATCATAGACGGTACATAGACAGATATATCTCATCTGGAAAAATGCTGAAGCAGAAGGCGGATATTGAGCCTTCATTGATGTTCAAGGTCTTTGTAACTTTAGGCCAGTGCCTGTGGATGATTGACCGTCCATCCTTCATCCTCTTCAGGAACACTTCAATATTGAACCGTGGGTGTTGTATGAATACCGTCCTCGTCTCCTGACCATACAGGTGGTTTGAGAGGTAATCCTCAGTGAAATGCTTTGGAAAGGCCTGAAAACAAGGATGTGCATAAATATCTTCTCTATATTGGAAATGGGGCAAAGGAATAAAAAAGGCAAGGTATAATAGTTAGTACCATCCTGTAGTGAACTGATGTCTTCTTCATTGTGCAGACAAAGATCTTGTTGTTTTTTGTCGCTAATTTCTTTATCCTAACAATCTTTCTGAGTTTCTTGACTTGACTGATATTCATGGACAACTCATTTCCCCATATGCAAAAAGGGTCGAACAGTGGGTCAAAACCTCTGACAGCAGGACCTACATGTGCAAGACCAAATTGTTAAAAACCTAAATATCAGAATGGTTCCTGTAATAGCACAATAATGTGCTATTAGACAACGGACCATGCACGTGCTAACCTCGATTTTAAACCTCAGTGCTTCCCATTGTTTCCCTGCAACACTATAAGGTAGTTAGTCATCAGGTTAAGTAAGGGTTCACATGCTATCAGTAAAATATGTTGATGAAAAATAATCACATTGTAGATTCATCAGATTAATTCAAGCCATAGGGAAAACCCATTTATCCAAACCAAGCATGATTAAGAACTAGGAAATATAGCACTTGTATATGTTTCTCATGTATTAAGTGCAGCCAAATTCAATTTATTCCTCACATGCACAATACTACAAAATTCTACCCACGACAGTTGGACATCGCATTGCAGAATTGAACCGAGCAGTTAACTAAACACCACAACAAATGAACCAAACATTAACTGAGTACCACATTGCACAATATAACATTGAACCAAGCAGTTAACTAAACACCACAACAAATGAACCAAACATTAACTAAGCACCACATTGCACAATATAACATACTCCTAATAGAAGATCAGACAGTTAACTAAACAGTTAACTACAACCAATTGTAGCAATTGTATTTGTTTCTCATATATTTAATATAGCCAAGTTCAATTTATTCCTCACATGGTATACAATAACAGAATGCACCCACAATTTCGTAAAGATAAATTCGATTTATTTCTCACATGGAAGACAATACAAAATTGCAGCCTGAAGAATTGAACATCACATTTGCAGAATTGAACCAAACAGTTAACTGAAGACGACAACTAATTAACAAAACAGTTAATAAGTGAGCGCCACACTACACGACATATAGAACATATACACTAGAGCAACAGATTGCATGGTAAAATTAGATAGCACAATTCACTAGAATTTGTGAAGGAAAGGCACGAGCAGCACATGCAACTGGTAAACCGAGCATGCATAACCGGCGTAGCTAGCAAATGGCAAGGTGCTCCTTCAAGATCTGGGGGTCGGCACGAATGGCAACCATCGCAACCTCATCCGCGCGTGCGGCCGCGATTTGCTTCTCCGCTGCCAAATGCTCCTTGAGGTCCTGGCTATACTGTGTGCACCATGGCTTAGGCTGACGCTTATTTGGTGGAGGGGTCGGTGATTTGGATGGAAGGTGTCGCGCTCGCGCCGGCAGTAGGGGTATGTGGGATGTGGAAGGAGGAGGAGGATGGGGGTCGGGTGTGGATTACCTGCCTGGATAGGCGAGGCCGATGAGCGTGAAGGAGGGTAAACGGCGAGGAGGCGGCGGCGCTTTAAGCAAGGAGTGAAGGTTTCAACTTGGAAAGGAAGGCGGAAAGATGGGAAATGTGGCTTTTGGTAAGGGGGAGGGGGCGGGGAGGTAGATATTTCCGCGGAAGCCGAAAATTTGGAATCGCTTCAGCCAAAAAACTGGCGCGCAAAGTGTCATCGGACACGGTCCCTTATTCAGAACTGTGTACGATATGTGCACATCACAAATGATTCAGATAGCTAAACCCGTGTGTGTTGAGTTTGAACGTCAAAAATTTTGGTTCGAATTTCCCTGGTTACAGTGATCATCCACGTCATTGCATAATTTGGGTACACAAAGGAGACTAACTTATTTTTTTTGCAAATAAAGGAGACTAACTTCTTAATCGAGCAAGTTCAGCAATTAAATAGAGCTAGCTGACCTAAACATTACTCTAAGAAATTAAAGATAGGCACTCTTAATTAAACAAAACAATGAGTACTACTACCGCTGGTGCTCGTCGATCTCCGCCGCCGCCTCCATGTCCAGCTCGCGCCCGACGGTCTCCTGGGGAAGGGGCTCCATGGCATCCATCGCACCATACTCAGCAAGCATCTCGCCATCCGCGTCCGCCATCTCTTTGGAAAATGCCGCCACGAGCTGGGCGTGGGCGGACGCCATCTAGGCTCTGGCGGGCTCCGTCGTGGCAAGGTATGCCGCGCAGGAACGGACGGCTGCTCGAACTCTCTCGACGATTGCCAGCTCTTTGGCCGTGGGTTGCCGACCGTTGTCGGAGAAGCTTCGTTCGATTTGTGTGGTGACCGCCACGAGCTAGGAATGGACGGCCTCGACATGGTAGTGGGCAGCCTCCAGCAGGGCTAAGCCCGCCGCTGTAGAACGGACATCTGTTGTGCCGCTCTCGCCAGTTGCTATCCTCGAGGAAGATGCTACTGCCACCGCCTGAGAAGCAATAGCGGCCGTTTGGGCTGCCTTGGCCGCCCGGACGCAGACTGTGGTCGCCCTCACGAAGCTTGTTAGCACGCGCCTGGCGGCTGCGGCCGCACTCTCGCCGGAGTGGGCCGCCGAAGTTGCCCTCACGACGTGGGTCCACGTCCCCATCTTTCACCGGCGACGAATGAACAGTGAAATGATACTTGGGGAGTGAGCTAGTGTGCTTGACATGCCGGCTATGGACTGTAGCCGACGCACCTTCTCTCGTAAGCCATGGGCGTACTATACACCGATGGTGCTCCAAGATATTTTGTGCTGCATCTCACACGGTTGGTGATAATAAACTGTATGCGATCTACTTGATCATTTGAATTACGTAATGGGGTCACAGCTACAAAGGATGGTGTTTGAATTGTTAGAACTTATATCTGCAGTGAACAGGCAACTATAGGTGTGTCGTCAAAAAAATTGGAATGATTCAGGGTTCGTTTGTACATTTTTATACATTAACTTGGTTTTCCAGGCATTTTATGCGCATAATTCAAATTTGAACTACATGCACATGCTCCAGTGCATATAAACTTATTGAAAAATCAAATATGTGTCCTTGGTTGCATGCTTAGGTCCCATGCAAGAAATGGGAATGAATTTCAAACACCCTGCCACTGTCACTCAGCCGCAAACATTGAGATGCCTGGTTTTTAAATTCTAGTAAATGCAAAACTCGTCTGAAATTCATGAAACTTGGCATGCTATAATGTAGCGGCATCAACATGTCGTGGTGCAAATTTTGTCCCATTTGGGGCAACTTTGGGTATAAGCTTCTCACAAACCAGAGCCTCTCACAACAAGCGTGATGGTTTCGGTAGGGAACGTGCCACCTTTGGGGACGAAACGATATTCGTTGCCTCTTATTGCTTTCAAAAAAAATTCGAGTGTCAACATAGAACAACAGGAGTGTTGTGAGAATTTTTGTGATTTTTCGGGGTTCGTTTGGACATTTTTGTGCATTAACTGAGTTTTCAATGCATTTATGTGCATAATTCAAATTTGAACTACATGCACATGCTCCAGTGCATATAAATTGGTTGAAAAATCAAATCAGTGTCCTTGTGTGCATGCTTAGATCCCATGCAAGAAATGGGAATGAATTTGAAACACCAGGGCACCGTTGATTGCCGGCAAAACATTGAGATGCCTGGTTTTTAAATTCTAGTAAATCAAAAACTCGTCTGAAATTCATGAAACTTGGCATGCTATCATGGAGCGGCATCAACATGCCATGGTAAAAAATTTGTCCCATTTGGGGCAGGTTTGGGTATATGCTTCTCACAAACCGGAGCTTCTGACAACAATCATGATGGTTTTCCGTAGCGAACATCCCACCTTTGGGGACGAAACGATATCCTTTGCCTCTTATTGCTTTCAATTTTTTTTCTCGTGTCAACATAGAACTATAGGAGTGTTGTGTGAATTTTTGTGATTTTTCGGGGTTCGTTTGGATATTTTTATGCATTAACTGAGTTTTCATTGTTTTTATGTGCATAATTCAAATTTGAACTACATGCACATGCTCCAGTGCATATAAACTGGTTGAAAAATCAAATCTGTGTCCTCAGGTGCATGCTTAGGTCCCATGCAAGAAATGGGAATGAATTTCGAACACCGGGGCACCATTGATTGCCGGCAAAACATTGAGATGCCTGGTTTTTAAATTCTAGTAAATCAAAAACTCGTCTGAAATTCATGAAACTTGGCATGCTATCATGGAGCGGCATGAACATGCCGTGGTACAAATTTTGTCCCATTTGGGGCAGTTTTGGGTATATGCTTCTCACAAACCGAAGCTTCTCACAACAAGCATGATGGTTTTCGGTAGGAAACGTCCCACCTTTGGGGACGAAACGATATCCATTGCGTCTTATTGCTTTCAAATTTTTTTTCTCGTGTAAACATAGAACAACAGGAGTGTTGTGTGAATTTTTGTGATTTTTCGGGGTTCGTTTGGATATTTTATGCATTAACTGAGTTGTCAATGCATTTATGTGCATAATTGAAATTTGAACTACGTGCACATGCTCCAGTGCATATAAACTGGTTGAAAAATCAAATCAGTGTCCTCGGGTGCATGCTTAGGTCCCATGCAAGAAATGGGAATGAATTTCAAACACCAGGGCACCGTTGATTGCCGGCAAAACATTGAGATGCCTGGTTTTTAAATTCTAGTAAATCCAAAACTCGTCTGAAATTCATGAAACTTGGCATGCTATCATGGAGCGGCATCAACATGTCATGGTACAAATTTTGTCCCATTTGGGGCAGGTTTGGGTATATGCTTCTCACAAACCGGAGCTTCTGACAACAAGCGTGATGCTTTTCGGTAGGGAACGTCCCACCTTTGGGGACGAAACGATATCCATTTCCTCTTATTGCTTTAATTTTTTTCTCATGACAACATAGAACAACATGAGTGTTGTGTGAATTTTTGTGATTTTTTGGGGTTCGTTTGGACATTTTTATGCATTAACTGAGTTTTCAATGCATTTTATGGGCATAATTCAAATTTGAACTACATGCACATGCTCCAGTGCATATAAATTGGTTGAAAAATCAAATCTGCGTCCTTGGGTGCATGCTTAGGTCCCATGCAAGGAATGGGAATGAATTTCAAACACCAGGGCACCGTTGATTGCCGGCAAAACATTGAGATGCCTGGTTTTTAAATTCTAGTAAATCCAAAACTCGTCTGAAATTCATGGAACTTGGCATGCTATCATGGAGCGGCATCAACATGCTGTGGTACAAATTTTGTCCTATTTGGGGCAGGTTTGGGTATATGCTTCTCACAAATTGAAGCTTCTCACAACAAGCATGATGGTTTTCGGTAGGGAACGTCCCACCTTTGGGGACGAAACGATATCCATTGCCTCTTATCGCTTTCAATTTTTTTTCTCGTGTCAAGATAGAACAATAGGAGTGTTGTGTGATTTTTTGTGATTTTTCGAGGTTCGTTTGGACATTTTTATGCATTAGTTGAGTTTTCAATGCATTTTATGTGCATAATTCAAATTTGAACTAATTGCACATGCTCCAGTGCATATAAATTGGTTCAAAAGTCAAATCTGTGTCCTTGGGTGCATGCTTAGGTCCCATGCAAGAAATGGGCATGCATTTCAAACACCGGGGCACCGTTGATTGCCGGCAAAACATTGAGGTGCCTGGTTTTTAAATTCTAGTAAATCCAAAATTCTGTTAACCATTCATGTGACGCCATGTGTCTTGGTTTTGATGGCTGTAGGAGGTGCCGTGTGGACAGCTGCTTGACCTTGACTGAACGGAGGCATGCGAGCGCCGTCAGGTGCGCAGGCTGACCGAGACGCGTGCAAGCTGTCCTCGAGTGCGCAGGCTCACCGGGAAGCGTGCGAGCTGTACGCTGCGCAGGCTCACTGGGAAGCGAGCCCTTTGATTTCCATGGCTGCCCGCCTTGCTCGCGTCCTCTCCATTAATGGCGCCCGCCGCAGTTTAATTCACTTTTTAAATATAAAACACTCATCGCAAACGTTTTAGTTAGAACACCCGTATGCAAACCGACAGCTTCCCCAGGAAGCCAAGAGAAAATGTGCCGAGCAGGATTTCTGCAGCTCTTGATCGCAAACGATTTAGATAGAACACCCGTATGCAAAGTAAGAGCAGCGCAGGATTTGTGCATCCCTTCAATGCAAACGGTTGTTCTGGATGACCCGTGTGCAACCACGTACAGATAATTTGGTAAGATTTGCATCTATCATATTGTGTATGTTGCCATTTGTCAAACTGGAAAGATTTACATTTGTTGATCTAGTAACGTTGCCATTTGTCAATCCTTGTAACACTACGATTTGTCTAAATATGCAGCTAGAAATCATTAGCACTATGTAATTTTTGCAACTAAAATTCAGTAATTAAGGATAGATTTCATTCATAGATTAAGCAATAATTTATACAAACAGTTCAACTCGACAGCTGAACCGACCAAACTTCTCCCCAATTGTTGCCAACCACGTACTAAAATAGCTAGTTCACCTATATATACTAGCTAATTTTAAGTACGTTGTACAATTCAACCACACATCTATAGTCAGATGAACTGAACAAAATAGCCCCTAAATACTACTACTACCACGGAGGGGCTTTGTGCTACTTCCGGCAGCCTCTCCTCTGTCGAGTGCGCTCAGTAAGAGGCAGAGGAGGAGGAGGAGCCTACCGACAAGCTGGAAAAATGCAATACGGTGCCTGCCGCTGCTGCACGTTCAGCGACGCTCGCCAGCTCAAACGCCCACTGCCGCTCCAGATGATCCGTCTCGAAGCGGCTGGACTGCTCGTAGATCTCCTGATTCCTCGCCTCTGCATTGGCGTGTGCTGCGGCCACGGCTGTGGTAAGGCTCTTTGCGTGCTCGACAAGGTGCTCCTCCTCTTCCCGCAGGAACTCGATGTAGCGCGCAAGGTCGCTCACGCATGTGCGGGCCTCCACCTCCGCCCCCCTTCTTCGGGCGGCGGTGGCGGAGTGGGTGATGATCTCGGCGGTCGACGGTGGGCTAGCGGCCACGGCGGCCGACGATGGGGTGGCGGCCACGACCACCACCTCCCGCCTTCGGGCCGCGGTGGCGGAGCAGGTGATGGCCACGGTGGCCGGCAGTGAGGTGGCGGCCACGACGGCCACCTCCCGCCTTCGTGCCGCGGCGGCGGAGCGGGAGATGGCCCTAGCTTTCGACGGTGGTGTGGCAGCAACGGCGGCTGGCAACAGCTGCCGACGGGCAGCGGCGGCGAAGCGTGTGGTGGGTGTTCCGCGCACACCCAACAGGGACGCCACGTGCACTACACTACGCCGGGGACTGCGCCGCCGCCGCGGTGTAGCCTCCCAGCTGGAGCTGTCCTCTGATGACGGCGGAGTGGCTGAGCGAGGATGACGGACCGGTGCCATTGGCGATTGTGGAAGAAGCAGACGAGATAAGCTACAGGGAGGGAGGGGAAAATGCGACGCAGGACTCACCGGCCGTGAGGGTTTTTATAGCAGGCCGGTAAGCATTGGGATTTTGGGGGATTTCACCGAGTTGGGCGCGAAGCTTGCGCGGGAACCTGCAAGGTTGCGTGGGAACGGGCTCACCGACGATTCATTGGTGCCACCGTTTGGCCAAAAGAACGCCCCCGCGCGCTGCGCAAGCTTGCGTTGTAAGCCGTCTGCGGCAGCGCGGTGACAAGACATGCGAGAGGAGGACGAGAGGACACATACACATACAGTTAATAAAAAAACCTTTGCAATTTAATTACCTACTATACCCCCGTCCTGGTTTATAAGTAGGATTTATTAACTAATAAAATAGGAATGCATGTCGCCATAGATTATATCGTTGGAGTCGTATTTGAACATAGTTTCCAGCTATACAATTTTTGTAACATGCATTAACACTTTTTTAGTTAAATTTAAGGTTATACACCAACAAGCGTTTGCCCGCAACACACACGGCTTATTCCATGACAAACAGCTCTGATGGATCAACTGTCTGCCATGTATCGCACACGCAACTCTAATCTGATTCGTGCTTGATGTCTTCGACATCCCTCGCATAGTTCGTCTTATTTGCCACGTATCACTGTGCCGTCCTCTGCTCGCGTCCCTCGGCAAGCTCTGCTCGCCGTTAGGTGCCACAGCGTGCTTTGCTCGCTGTTAGGCACCACTGCGCGCTCAGTCCCGTCCGTTGGCGCACTCTGCTCGCGTCCGTCGGCACGCTCGGCTTGTGGACAGCTTTTCCTTGAGGCGACCGCGGAGCGCTCTGCTCGCGTCCCTCCGCGCGCGCTCTGCCAGCGGTTGGGCGTGCGCACGATCACGTCGGGGGCCCCATATGCATGTGGTTGCGCCGCGCGCGTTACCACGCGATGCAGTTACATGCGGCACGATGGAGTTACGCGCTGCAAATTAGAAATGCCATCAGGGCCTGCCGATATTCCTGGCCGTCCGGCTTCCCCTTTAATTCCGCGGGCATTATAACCTTAGTCTCTTCAACCTTTCGATCGCGCCCCACAACACAACAAGCACACCCACGATGACACATAGAGAGGGGATGTCCGGCAGCGCTCCAATGGAGTTCGGCGAGCATAGAGTGGAGACCCACGCGAGGGAGACAGATCTCTTGGTGGTGTACACCATCGACCCGGCCGTGGTGGACGACTACATCAACAGCGTTGAGCAGTTGCACTACAAAAAAATACACTTCCGTGATGATACGTGTTTGTCACAGTAGGTCACGTTTTTTGTCATGCATGTACATCCATGACAAATTTATGACAGAATCAAGATAGTCATACCTGTGCTGTCGTAGAAGTGTTCCATGACATTACCAAAATTATCATCACGGAAGTGTCCACTTCCATGACGATAAATCGCGCGTCACAGAAGTGTTTTCGTCAAGGGTGACCGACACGTGGCATCCACCGTAACGGAACGCCGTTAAGCTACCGGGTCGGGTTTTGGATCCAATAACCCGTTAACAGCCCCGACCAATGGGGATTTTCCACGTGTAAAATCATCATTGGCTAGAGGAAACACGAGTCGGCTCATCGTTGGGACAGATGTCATCCACTCACTGGACACAAGGCGCCTATGATACGTCGACACGTGGCACGGCCCAACAGTGGCCCATTCCTATGAAAAGGCCAGCCCGTTTGACTTGGTCAAAAGCTGGCGGGCCGGCCCATGGAAAGCCTGTTAACGGCCTGTTCGCATATAGCCCATTTACAGCCCACTAACCCAAGGCCCGTTATGCCCTATCCGAATTAGGCCCAGTAGCGTCATCTGGGCCATCCAATATGATTCCAGCCCGTTTTCACTTCTGGCCCATGTATAGCCCATGACGTCTTTCGGCCCATATGAGGCCCTTTGTAACTCTTGGCCGATTAGCGGCCCGTGCTGAAACTGGCCCGTAATGAATAGTGTATTACTTTAGACCCATTAACGGCCCGTGGTGAAACAGGCCCGTAATGAACAGTGTATCACTTTATACCCATTAACGGCCCGTTATTCCGTTGGGCCGTTTCCAGCCCAAGTTAACTTTCGGCCTTCTGAGGGCCCATTTATTCTTGGGCTCATTTGCAGCATTCGGTTACTTACGGCCCGTTACTGTCATTTTCTGCTTGCGGGCCAAATTCAGCCCGTCGTTACAGTCGGCCCGTTTGTGGACCGTTAGTCTGTTGGGCCATTTTCATAGCATCACCAAATACGGCCTATTAACGATGGCCCATTATGGCCGGCCCATGAACGGACGATTCCAACTCTAGCCCGTTTACGGCCATAATGCGGTCTGTTTGGCCCATGTTTGGCCAATCGATTATACGGCCCGTATAAGGCCCATTGATGATACGGCCCGCAGAAGGCCCATTGTTTCTACTGCCCGTAGAAGGCCCATTGTTTCTACGGCCCATAGAAGGCCCACTGTTTCTACGGCCAGTAGGAGGCCCAGTGTCACTACAGTAAATATTAGCCCATGGTTATTGTGGCCTAGTTTTAAAAAATAGGTTATTGCAGCCACTAGCTAACCGCGGAAAAAGAATTGCAATGACTACAAGAAAACAAATAAACAAGACAACAAGGAAATAAATAAGCAAGCAACTAACGCTAGGCTATCACGGCTATTACACATATTACATCCACTGGGCATCAAAGTTTGCCACCAGTGCAAATATAGGGAACAAAGCAGCATATCATATACACAGGTTGTCAAAGTTGGCGACCAGCGCAAATAAATGCCGCAGCAAAACAAATCCAGAACTGAAACCACTTCAGAAGATCTCAAGAAACAATATCCTGGGTACCCATAATGCTGGCAAGATGCTTAGCAAGCTTATTAACTTTCTCTTGTTTGGCGCTTAAATCCTCCAGCGCTTGCTATTGCACCAGAAAATATGCATCTGAATTCTGCAGGGACTTCCTCAGTCCTTTAGCTTCCTGTCGCAGCACATCTGATCGATGTCTTTCAACTTGAATTTGAGACTCAAGAAGACGAACTGATTCAGGCAGCGAGTTCGAAGAGCTTGTGCCAGCAGTAGTGAGCAGTAACTCAAACACTACATCAAGACAGGACTATTGGGTTCCCTCACTGTCGTCAAGATAGTTTTTATCAGCTTTCTTGGAGACCAACAGGGATGTCTCACTATCTTGAACCTTATCTGCATTACTTCCTTTACCATTGGATAACGCGGTACTGTTCTCCAATATTTTGTCCGCATTCTAAAAGAGAAACAAGCAGACACATCACATGTTTACCATGTTGTATATGAGACTCATTTTGGTAAATGAGTTCAGTAGTAAAGTGGACAGGATAACAGCATGAAACAAACATATATCTATGTACCATGGTCACTTTATGTTCTATATCGTTCTAGTTTCTGTTGCCAAATCAAGATAGAGACACGGTTCAAATAATATTTGTTCAAGACAAAGCAGAATAGACAGAATATAAGTGTGGGTAACTATAGAGCAATAACAACACTTGTAATGTGCATGACATGAGAACATAACTTTTTATTCAATTGAAACTAAAATCAACATAGAGCAGGTTACAACAGCAAACCAGTTAAAGAAACAGGTTTAAAACATACCTGTTGCGCCATTGGAGTTTCAATTCCATCCTTCAAATTTGAAAATAGTTGGTATGAGTAAATACAGTAATGCAAGAGCAAAGGAGTATGAACCATAGCTACAGAACCTGACCTGAGAACAAATCTTCTTCTCCTGTACGCGTTGAGTTGGGATTCGGAGTGGTGGTCCTCGTGCTTTGGGCACTGCAGTTCCCTTACTAACTGCTCGTGTTTGGGTGCTCTGTGGTGGAGACGGTGCTGTGTCAACTGGAATTGGGTTACTATCTGCCGGGGTTGGGGTTAGAAGTGGTGTAGCTGGTTCTCTGTCCAACTGGGTAGGGGTACAATCTGCGAGAGTCTGGGTTATGTGTGGTGGATCTGGTCCTTGGGCAAGTACAACCGTGGTTCTATCTGCATCAACTGGTAGCACTATCTTTTCTGAAGACCGTGTTGTTACTCCCTTAGATACTGCCATCACACTCTCCAATTCAAATGGCTGATAAACAAGAAAAGTAATTGAAAGTATAGACATTGTATGATAGATAGGTGCAATGGATAGTTTGGAATAAAAGAGGGCATGAAATAATTCATATTTATGTTGTCTAACCAAATAGGATAGCATGACACGATTTCACATATATGATGGCTAACTAAACAGGATAGCATGACACAATTTCACATTATGATGGCTAACTAAAAAAGATGGAAAGACATAGTTCAAAATATGAGACTATGTAAACAGGATGACATGACATAACTATATAATGTGTTTATTAAATAGGTTGGCATGCCATAATTCACATACATTCACGGATAGAATGCCATAATTGAAAATATGATGACTGTAAACACTAAACAGGATGAGATGATATAACTATATGATGTCTTTATTAAATGGGTTGCCATGCCATAATTCAGATAGATGATGTGTATGTACTATGTAAACATGATGGCATGATATAATTCAAATATATGATTTATATAGTAAGCAAGTAAGCAGATGGCAATCCATATATGATGTAAAAACTAAGCAATGCAAGATAACATGCATGACATGGGTAATATAACCCTGCCAAGTTTGAGCATAGACCTCAGGGGGGAAATAGGACTGGTCATCAGTCTCTGAATCCTCCTCTGAGGAGCTCTCTGTAACCAGCAAGATGTCTGCTTCAGCAGGTAGCATTGTGTGCTCTGAATACCTTGTTTTCACTCCAGATACTTCCATCACCGCTTCAAATGGCTGATGCACAGGAAGAGTAGTTGAATATACAAACGTTGTCGACAAATGGAACACGTAATACAAAAAAATGATAGCATGATATAATTCACATACATGATGATTGGCTAAACAGCATGGCATTGCATAATTCACATATATAATGCCTTTGCAACAAGATAGCATTGTATAATTCACATATATAATGTCTTGCAACAAGATGGCAATGCATAATTCACATATATGGTAATTAGATACTGAACAGGTGGCATTCACACAAAGCATGTCTAAACTAATCAAATGACATAGCAATGCGAGCCACCATATGCACGATATGAGCAACATAACCCTGCCAAGTTA
>NC_057799.1:162408278-162410624 GCF_018294505.1 Triticum aestivum | reverse complement strand
GTCAGATAGCATAGTCTGCTCTGAAGACCTTGTTTTCACTCCAGAATTTGCCATCACCGTGTCAAATGGCTGATGCACACGAAGAGCAGTTGAATGTACTAACATTGTTGACAAATGTAATATGTAACAAAAAAAAAGGATGGCCTGATATAATTTACATATAAGATGACTGGCTAAGCAGGATGGCATTGCAAAATTCACATATATGATGCCTGGCTAAACAAGATGGCGTTGCATAATTCACATAAACGATGAATAAACTAAACAGATGGCATTCGCACAAAGGATGTCTAAACTAAGTAGATGACATATTTGATGTATAAAGTAAGCAATGCAAGACACCATATGCATGATATAACCAACATCAGCATGCCAAGTTAGAACGAAGACCTCAGGGGGTAAATAGGAGTTGTCTTCTCCTTCTGAATCCCCCTCAGAACAGATATCTTCCTCTCGATTACAATCCGAAATGCGTGGAGGGGGGCTGCCTTTGCGCCTACCATGGAGCGACGTCTGCATGAAATTTTATTTGCCACGCAAGGCTCGTCTCTTTTGCTCTACATGTTCAGTTCCATTGTTTACAATAACTGTCATGCATAGGAATAAAACATAGTGAGATTATGTAAGGAGTGCATGCAGAAATCCAGAGTGATGGTAGCAACCTATGGATAGACCCAAAACCAATAATAGCAGGCAGATAATGCCTTCAGTTAAAAAATACAGATAATGGCTTCTTTACTGTTTGTTTCCCACCCAACATGAAACTCTTAGTAGACACCGGAGATTAACCAGATAGTAGATAGATACTATTGATAGCGGCCCCGATATGTACCCCACAACCATTTAAAAACTCAAGTTTGACCATTAGTTTGGAGCTGACTCAGAGTCTAATCGGTGAACAGGACGATAAAGTAGCATGTAATATTAAGCGATGCATAACGTAAGCAGACACGAAAGAGTGCGACCTCTCTTGCGGACCCGTGTAGTCCTCGAGGTCATCTGCTCGGTTGATGATGGTAATGCAGTTTTCATGGCTGCCAGCGGCGGGGAAGAAGATCTGAGGCGGCGAAAGACAGTCTGGAGGCCGGATCCCTACTGTGCTGGACCCTTCTGTCGTTGGAGCAGCTGAGCTGGGGTGGACGACGGCGCAGCAGGAGCGGGACAAACCACGCAAGGTTTTCTTTGACAACTATCTGTAATAGAAGTAATTCTGTAAGGGCTCGTTTGAATTGGAGGATTCCAACAATGCAGGGATAGGAAATAGACAGGAATAGGATAGGAATGCACGTGCAAAACAGAGAATTTAACAACACAGGATTTCTGCCAATCTGGGTGTTTGATTCACAACAATTGGAAGATCACAGGATGCAAAGAAGCATGGTGAGATTAAGTCAAACCACAAGAAAATGTACGGTTATAATGCTATTATGCTACTATCTCTTAGTCTTGTGCTTCATGAATAGGAATTTGAAAAGGAGGACAAGTGAAAATTAAAATTCCTACGTTTTTTCTTTCAAGGAGACACTAAAGGAACAAATCCGTGTGCTCAGTGGACAATATATATAACATGTAGAGTAAAAAAGAGATGCAACAAGTGTACAACCTCTTTGGCGAAGCCATATCGATCTCAGCGTGATTGGGTTGGCCGGTGAGGATGCTCCGGCTGACTTTGCTGTCGGAGGAGGGGAAGAAGATCTTAGGCGTCTGGAGATGGAGCCCGAGGTACTGCTCCGCTGTGATGGAGGGTTTCGTCGTTGGAGCAGCTCCGGTGAGTTGTACGACGCCGAGGCTGAAGCAGGACAAGAGAGACAACGAACAACATTAACCTGAGTGGAATTCTAATAGCATCTCCAATACATGACGTAAAATACATAACCACAAAGTGCTAGATGTAAAATACATCAGCCGCTCATCTCTGAACTTAACTCTCGAAACTGAACTTAACTGTCGAAACTGAACTTAACTGTCGAAACTGAATTTTGCTGTCGAAACTGAATTTTGCTGTCGAAACTGAACGCACTAGCAAGGTGAGGCTACACGTCGGTCGACTGACTTTTTCATCTCTGGTCAGTCGATTTTGTAGCCGTTGGATACGAAATCAAGGGCATGCCGTTCATCTTCAACCTCCACCCCCCTGAGCCGCCAGCCACCACCGGCCAAACAGCAGCCCCCCCCCGCCGCCCACGGCCGGCGGTGCGCCGCCCCGCCCGCCCCGAAAACACTCCCCACCGCCGGTCCGCCGCCGCCCCGGCCATCCCTCTAGGCCCCCCATGCCGAGCTATTTCTCCGGTGATCCCCACGCCACCGCCCCGCCAACGCCCCGCCACCGCCGGCGACCACCGCCCC
>NC_057799.1:162393167-162408001 GCF_018294505.1 Triticum aestivum | reverse complement strand
TGAAAATCGACTGACCCAAAAGTCGATCCAGTCGACTGAAGTGTAGCTAAATCGGAGCAGCATCGCAAGCAAGAGCAAGAGCGAGAGCAGCAGCGCAAGCAAGAGCAATAGCAAGAGCAGACCAGGCAGGGGACCGAGAGCAAGAGCAGAGCAGCAGCAAGAGCGAGAGCTAAAGCAGCAGCAGCTCCTACTGATGTGGACGTCGCCGCCGAGGGAGCGACGCCGTGGAGGAAGTGGCCGGTGACGCCGCCGTGGATGGAGCCGCGCCGTGTCGGCTCGGGACCGAGCGCCTGCAGCACCGTGAGATCGAATCAAGAAGAAAATGCGGCGATTAGTGTACAACCTCTTTGGTGGCGCCGATTAGGCCGCAGCTTCATCCGAGGAAACGGTGATGATGATGCTCTTCCGGTGGTGCAGGTGAAGACGGCGGTGTGGGAATGGAGGTGGCGTGAAAGACGAGAGGAACCTCGGGGCAGCTCCTTGGAGGTGCAGGACGGGGTGGCTGAACCGGCAGGACGATGAGATCGACGACGGATCCTCATCCGGTATGGTGAATGAGGGACGTCGAGGTGTTGCTGTGGACGAGGTCGTCGGGGAAGAGGCTCCGGCTGGGTGGCGGACGGAGCAGGGTGTGGGGTTTCGTCGTGGGTTTTCGCGGCCTCGGTGTACGAATGGGTGGGCGGATGGGATGGCAGTGGGGAACCTGGCTTAGAGACGCGCTTGTCCAAAATGTGGGGTAAGTTACGAAAGTACCCCCACCAATTTGAGGCGGTTCTTTCGGTTCAGGGGTACCACTGGCATTTCACGTGTCGGGATTTCATAGGAGGTGGGAGTTTTCGCGCGCGTTGTAATTTCGGAATAGCAAGGCACGGGTTGAGATGGAGGGAGTTGTCGGAGCACAACGAGACAAAGATATATCTTAAATATTTCGGGCTAACAAGGCGCGGGTTGAAATTTCCGGACAAGCCTAACGTGTACTGTACCAAATCAATGCGCACTACAAATGTCATTCAAAACTTTGAATTCATGTTATGTTCAATTAAAATATTTCGCTACGTGTATAATGCATGCAACCTACTACTCAAATGAACGTTTTAGTGCATTCCAAACGTATATACTACCGCTTCAATATGAACTAAGTTTGAATTCGTTTCTCTATTTGAATAAGATCTACAGTAATAATTGTTGTGAAGTCAAAGCATTTGAATTCATTTCTCTGTTTTAATAAGATCTACAATCATCATTATTGTCAAGTTAAACCATCGTTTGTGTATTATCTTCACAGCACACCACATGATTAGTCTCGAGTTACATATGAACTATGTGTACTATATGAACTCGAACTAGATTTCTTGAATCCACTTTATTTTGATTTCAAATCACATTACATTTCTAGCTCTAGCTAGATCTTCATAATCTAAACCATGTCTCATATGTATAATGTGTTTATCACATTATGTATGGTGCCCCGCCCCCTACGCCTACAAGTATTTAGATGTGAGTTGCAAACACCACACGTTACCACAAATTCAAATAAAATGTGAGAATGTTCGATATATAGTATTGTTTAGATTGTTCGATATTTAGTTGTAAGCTGCAAACGCCACACATTATCACAAATTCAAATAAAATGTGAGATTGTTTGATGTATAGTATGGTTTAGATTGTTCGGCATTTAGCCGTGAGTTGCAAACGCCATGCATTATCACATTATGGTATAACATGTGCACATCACGTGTATCACCGCTATATTCATGCATGCAATGTTTAAAACACTATGATCTCCTATTCAAATATATGAATCCGCTTTCATATCAAATTATGATCTTTGTTAGTCTCTTACACCCACACAATCCTCTAACCTTTGTAGCTACCACTAACTTTCTCTCGTACATGCACACGCCCTCCTCGCCCTCCCCCTCCCTCGGCATTCTATCCACCGGGCACATTCATTTTTTTCTTTAGGTCGTTCTCCCAGAGTCTCCACAACTCCTTTCCGACACACACCGATCGATAAACCTCTCCAGCGATGCCTGCCTACAACATACACACACACCTTCAATCTCCTCCTTTATGTGTCCTTGCCTTGTGTCTCTCATACGGTCAGACACACGTGTAAACTCTCGCCCCTCTTTTCATCGATCTCACAACCGCACACTCCTCCCCCTATCTAGCTAGTAGTTGGGCCTCTCGCACCACCTCCTAGCTCCATTCTCTCTGTCTATCCGTCTCGCTGGGCCTTATTTGCCTCTAACAAATGGACGTACACCGACCGATCTCTCGCTATACATATAGCTAGCTAGGTCCTTATAACTCGTTTTTACCCACACGTCAATCGATCTACCTCATTAGTTGTGTCTCTCCCTTCCTCCGACAAACAACAATTGATCTACTGATCTAGTTAGGGTTTCTTACCAAACACATGGTTCCCCTTCATCATCCATGGATGTGTCCCGACAGATCTATCATGCACAGGCACACACAGAAACACATCCCCACTCTTATTGATAACATTGCAGTTCCACCCTCAGTTTGTCTAGTAGGCCTCTCCCACCATCTTCGAGAAGCAACTCCATCACCCATCCAGCACTCTACCCCTCTCCCTTCCTCTCCCTCCCTCTCTCTCTCCTCTCTCTCTCTCTCTGTCCCATCATATTTCCCGTCCTTCAGTTATGTATGGATGTCGACCGATCTCCCTCAAGACATAGTTGGGCCTCTCCTTCTCAACACATATACGAGTCGTTCTACCTCTATAGTTAGGCCTCTGCCTACCCCTCCCCCCACCCCCCTCCCCCCCACACACACCGATACATCGAGCGCTCTAGTCATATCTCCCTGCCACACACAAACTTGACATGTGCCCTCTAACGTTCCGGTAGGCCAGTCGCCCTATATCTTTGACTTGCGCACACACACAATTTCGATGGCCATCTTCATCGATCTCGCACCCACCCACTTGATCCTCTCTTCGACTCTATCGATAGCTATGACCGCTCCCTCTCTTCTCGTGGATTGCCCGACCCTCTATGTATGATATGGATAGGCCTCCATTTCACACACATTGCATGCAAAATTTTGTTTGAGATGTCATCGACACATATTCCCACAGATAATTCACGAAATCAACACCCACCCCACCCCCACCCCAAAACAAAAAACACTCACGAACGCGGTTTGTATCTCTCACACACACCCACGTAGGTGGGGGACGTGCACGAAGAGAAGAGGTGCATGCACGGCGCACGTACTCCCGTCTCTTTCCCAACCACGCCCGCACGGGTACACGGTGGAGCTCATTTATGTACGATAAAGGCAGCCCACGTGGTAATTTGGCACGTGTACTGTTTCTCCACTTGGTGGAGGGAGGATCGTCTACCACGGGTGAACAAACAAATTGTGACTTGACGTGTTATGTTAAAAAAAGAGGCAAACCAGGTGGATCCTACCTTAGAGGCAAGGCTCTATACACTGGAGTACTTTTGATGTGTCCCGTCAACTCGCAGAACGAGGAGAAGCTTGCTTAGTACGCCGTCTCCCCCGCCCACGGGCGCGGTGGCTCGTAGGATGAGGTGAAGCTTGCTCCGCCTTACGCCCACTCCCTCGCCCATGCGCGCGGTGGCTCGCAGGACGAGGAGAAAAATTTACTACTCCCTCCGTTTACTCCTCGTCCCTACTACCTTGGTTATAGAGATTATATCATATTGTTTAGAATATATATGTCCTTTAGTAGATTTCAATATGAACTACTAGTACATACTCCAAACACTGATGTATATAGACGTATTTTAGAGTGTAGATTCACTCATTTTGCTCCGTATGTAGCACTCTCCCTCGCCCCTCGACCCTCGCCCACGTGGTGGACGTGCAGCAATTCATTCGGTCTCATATAGCCAGAACGATATATACTGCACTACCATTATTGCTCGACTTCCCGAAGAGGCAAAGAGCCAATCGCAAGGTTAATATTTTGGAGATGCCAAACGCAAGGTTATAGGAGAACGAGTAGTAGGTGCCGCGTCATTTACAAATAATTTTTTTTTCTTCAGTGGCACGTACGCAATATGATAGGTTCATATGGAGAGAAAAGGAAACCGCTCCACTATATACATAGTCAGGACGGGCCAGCCTACACGGTTGCTTGCTGGGGTTGCTCTCTTCACACTCTCTCGCACAAAACGACTTTGGCCACATCTCTATCATCCCGGCGGATCACGTCTGCTTGGGGAAGGGGTGGATGCTTAGTGTAGATGCGGTGGCCGTCGCCGACGGCGAAAACCCACTGTCGGCACGTCCCGATCAGGGGTCCCCGCCGTTCTCTCTCACAAAGCCGGTGAGGTTGCCTTCATCCCTTACTCACTGCCGCGACGTGGGCAGTTGCCCCCTCCCGCCGCCCTCCTCAAGGTTGAGCTACGTCCCTCGGGTACAACTCCCTTTACAGCCGGCTTGCACCACTGCTCCAGCTGCCCACATCACTCCCTGTGGATATTTCTCTACTTCTTTGCCCCGCACATACCTCTACTGGCTTCTACGTATTGTATTTGTGATGAGTTTATGTCTCATCAACTAGTCCCAGTAATCTTATTCTAATCACGCTTCTTCAATTTCTTTGCCATAGGGATGCTCATCTCGATTTTGGTGAAACTGCACAAAATGATCTGATGGTCAAAAGGTTGCAAACTTCTTTTATTAGGAAGCTCGAACGTTGCCAGCAAATTGAAGCCTGGTCAGGGTTCACGGTTCAAGGGCTAGGGACTGCATGGATCGTTTTTTTCTTTAGCTGCCTCTGTTCCAAAATAAGTGTCAACTTTAGTAGTAGTACAACTTTGTACTAAAGTTTGCACAAAGTTGAGACACTTATTTTGGAACGGAGGGAGTACATATTTGCTATGATCTGTCAATCATTGAGATGCAATAGCATGCATGTTAGTCTCCTTTGTATTTGATGAAATGTTGCAATGGGCAACCTTGGATGCAAGATACATGTAACAGAAGCTGGAAGCTTCATAGCATTGTACAAATTTATGTCGCTGATAAATTATAGTACGTACTATACTAGTACTTCCTCCGTTCCTAAATATAAGTCTTTGTAGAGATTTCACCATGAACCACATGTGGATGTATATAGATGCATTTTAAGTGTAGATTCATTCATTTTGTTCCGTATGTAGTGGAATCTCTACAAAGACTTATCTACTAGTAATAGCTAGCCCATAGTACTAGGAATTCTCTATCCTCTCCTTGAGCCACATCATCAAAATTGATGTAGCCGTTAGATGAAGTAAATCAGTCCATAATAGTCGTCTGATCTAGACGTTGAGAGGCTCCGCACTAAGCCACATGCAAGCATGCAGAAATACCGTGGCACATGCATGTGAGTGGGTTTTAAATCACATCAACATGTCTGCATGCACTGGTAGCATGCATGTAAGTGAGCTTTTAAGTCCCATTAACATGTCAAAAAGAAAAATATAATCCCATTATGCAGTAGGAGTTGGCTGATCTTTTTTCCTTATGTGGGATGATCTAAATGATGATGGGAGTTTATTTAGTTTGGCTACCACATTTGTCATGCGGTTATAGAGTTTTTTTAGTTCTATGAAATCGATAATTTTGCGCAGAGAGATATACCGCTGTTCCGCGACAACGCGCGGGGACTCATCTAGTAATATATAGGAACGGAGGGAGTACTATGTAAAGAGTTAGGTGTCGCACGGTGATAGTGTGAGGTGGGCCATGTAATCACTGAGCCTGCGTGTTTTCACTGCTCTTGCACGCCTCCGCTGTAAGAATGGAGAAAATTGTAATCTAGTAGTAGAACCTCCTTTCGCCGAAAGCGTGGGACATCCAGCAGTCATACCACCTCAGTAATAAAGACCAATGAGCCATCAAATCACATAGACCCAGCAGTAAGTTGGACGGACGAAGCAACCATCACTCTTGCGCCAGTGAGAGGTCGCGTCCGCTCTGCCCGGGCATGAATGCGGCACCGATTCTTTGGAGCGGCGCTGACCGTTTCGGGCGGGAAGGGCGCGCGGGCGATGGAGGGGCTTTGGGTGGGCCAGGCTGGTCAGGAGCGGGCGTGGCAGCTGTCCGCATGTCCCTACCAGACACACCCGGAAATGAGAGGATGCACCGACTCTCGCGGCTAAAATCGTACACTACACAACATCTCTCTGTAGGAGTAGGTCGGTCTGTCGCTCTCTCTAACACACACATGCTGTTAAACACACACACACACACACACACACACACGCACACGCACACACCTTGGTCCCGTTGCACCTTCTAACGTGACTTATTACACCTGGACGGAGGGAGTAGTAAGTATACGAGATACGGTGGCACACTGACTTAAGTCGAATACAAGTGCCCAAAATTTGTGTGCATGTTATAATAAGGATTCACTTAAAATAGTACGTGCGCGAACAGAGGGATCAATTGGACAGTGTTCCCGAGCAGTAGCGAGATGTGTGAGGTAAGATACACCGCTGGCGCTTTTAATTTTTCTTATTAATTTGTTTGTTTCACCCTCTGACTGGTGGGACCCAATGTACTACGTGGAGAGAGGTAAGGTGACTAAGGCTGCATTATTTCTACACCACTGTGGATAGTCTTACCACCAAAGCCACATGACACGATTATGATTGAAATCCCAATGACTCCCACACACACACAAAAAACACGGCATGCTTGTCACACGAATGTAGGAATGTATAAATAGTTATTTCCCTCTCGTTGAACATAACAGGAGGGTTGTGTAGCTGGTTGGCCTGTTCGCTCATCAAACTTGAGGTCTCGGGTTCGATAACTACACTTGAGCATAATTTGTGCCCGGAGGATTCTTTGACTGCTCAAAATGTTTTCTAGGGTTTGCACGCTTCACACTCTCTCCAGTATATATATACACGCTGGAGCCTCGGCGCTTGTAGTTGCTCTCTTCACACCCTCTCGCCCTCTCCTGCTGGAGCCTCAGCGCTTGTAGTTGCTCTCTTCACACTCTCTTGCCCTCTCCAGATCTAAACAAGACTTCGTTGGCCTCTCTCTCCCCTCACTGCTGCTCAAAGAGCCGGCAGGATCCGTCCGCCGGGAAGGGAAGGAGGCTTAACGCTGTCGCCGTCGGCGAGGGACTACCGGCGCAGCTGTTCACTTTCCACCCAGCGGCGGCGCGAGAGGGCCTCCGACCCCTTCTTCTTCGCCGCCGTCCCGTCGCCCACCGAACCACGCCCCAAGAACCTTAAGGTATAATTTACTTACTCCACATGCATTGCTCTAGCTGCATGTATACCATGAATCTAGGACGTGGTTCAAAGAGGAAAGGAGTGGGGGAAAGTAGTGGGAAAAGTTGTATATAGCATGAATCTAGGACGCGGTTCAAAGAGGAATGAAGGGGGAAAGTTGTATAGCATGAATCTAGGACGTGGTTCAAAGAGGAAAGGAATGGGGGAAAGTAGTGGGGAAAGTTGTATCGCATAAATCTAGGACGTGGTTCAAAGAGGAAAGGAAGGGGCGAAAGTACTAGTTCAAAAAGGAAAGGAAGGGACAAGGCTGTAGAGTTTGAGCAGGACTAGATTTGCTGCGCTCACATAGGGAAAGGTGTCTAAAGATAACAAAACTGGGACCAACACAAATATGCTCCTTGGTTGTTTGTTCTTTGTTGCAACAGACTGTGCATGACCACAGTACATCGGTAGATGCACATGGTGCTGGTGCGTCCACTGTCCCGTGCAACTCATTAGCTGTTGTTAATCTAAGGCCCTGTTTGGTTAAAAACTCCCTAGTCCCTACCTGCTTGGTTCTAGGGACTAAACATGGACTAGAGGTTATTAAATGACATGCTAAAAGACCATGTTACCCCTAGTAATGAACTAATAGAGACAAGGTGCGATGCGTGGCAGGGGCAACTGTTGGAAAAAGTCCCAAAAAGACTCCCTCGGGGTCTTCTTTCTTTAGTCCCAAATGCCCACATTTAGTCCCTAAAAGTCCCTCCTGTTTGGTTTAGATGGGACTGACACGAAGTTTTTTTAGTCCCTACACCAAAATGTCCCTGTAAACAAACACCCTCTAATAATGCCGCTGGAAAATTGATGCAACGCCACAGTTAAAAGGAAATTACATGTTTAACAAATTTTATTGTTAATATAATCTCTATGTTAATATTAATCAATGCCACCGTTTGAGAAATGCTACTGTCTTGCTTTCTTTCCCATTTAGGTAAGGTAGATGCTTCTTTTTGTTGGCTTCTGTGTCATCCACCGTTATTGACCACTAATTGTTTCCTTTGCACGTCTGTGTAAACAGGGTTATCTACTTCACTTCGTTGCCATTGTGACCTTTTGTTGCACTGCACAAAACACTTTTGTTTTAAGAGTGTTTTGTGTAGTTCAACCAAAATGTCACACCGACAACGTTGCTTGATTGCTTGATCTTAGTGGAACTGCACAAGAGGAGATCTTACTTCCTATCCGTTAAGGCGAATTTGGTTCAGATCTTCTTCCTGTGAGTTGTTTGAATTCCACATCATGAGAGGTCAGTACTAGCCTTCTTTCACATGATTCTGCAGTGTGCTTTCATATGTTGTGCTACTTGTACGATAATGTTGCTTGATTTTAGTGAACTGCACAAATGGAGACAAGACTTCCAATCTGTATGTGCACCGTAATATCCCATTGAGGTAAGATAAGGATATTTCACAACTGCTGGCCTGTATTTTGCCACTTTCATCAGAAAATTAAGTTTAGTACTATACTTGTGCTCCCTAATTGACATGCCAAATCTTACATTGAAGGTGAAGCTTGTCTGTTATTGAACCAAGTGATGAAGGGGAAGAACAGGCGGAAGAAAAACAAAAATCAACTCCTGGTGCTGTAATGAGGCACTGGAACTGTGGTGACACAAGTAATGATATAGTTTTGCATCTTAATTTATTGCTATGGCTGGAACGAGCAATTGTTTTGCCACCGATTTGATGCCACTCTTAATGTAATATGTAATTATCTCTACTTGTGCAAACAGGGATCTTCTTTGAAGATACCATATATTTTAGTGGAACTGCACAAGAAGATGTTGGAAACATTAAACTAATCGAGGAGTATATAGTAAGCATGGCCACCACCGTAGATAGCAACAGATGGTTCCAGAGAAGTGCTTCATTTGTATGCTCTACACAATAAGCCTCTTGACAAAGGTTGATACTCGCCCACTGATTTCATCCATATGATTGAGCTTTGTCATCTCTATTGGTGTTGTGCTGCTGTTTAGATACTGTCATGAAAAAGTGGTATTGTCCTTGAGAAGTGCTTCATCTGTGCTGTTTTAAATATTTCCTTTCCTTTTTTTGAGCAAACAGGGATGCTAGCATTTAGTAGTCCTCTTGTCTTTGCACAACATGATCATCTTCCTCTGAAGAAGAATATGGAGTACGTGAAGTGACTAGTTCCGATTATGCCAGGATGAAGAAGCCCTGTCTATCTTCTCATCAGAAGGAGCAGTTGAAGGATGGTTACATTACTCCCCACAAGACCAAACTAAATTCAGCTCAGAAGGACTAACAAATCTCCATTTTTTTGCTATGATGCACGAGTACAATGTTGTTCTAGGATTCTTTCTGGCGAGTTCCATTTTTCTAAAAGTGTGCTCTACATGGACCATGTATGTGCCTGTTGAAACTGTCAATTCATAGTACAGTTTGCTTTATACTAATCACTTTTTTGTATTTGTGCAAACAGGGGTGCTCAGCTTGATTTCAATGGGAACTGCACAAAATGTTCATGAATACATCGATATTCATTTCCACCACAAGAAAGGAGGTGCCGATAAGTTCAAGGCGTTGCAACATATAAGGGCGAAGCCATACAAGCTACGCGCGAATTTGGTTGATTTTGGTGGAACTGCACAAAAAGAATAGCTGGTTTATTTAGCACGAGGTGCCATGTCAATGTCCGAACTGATGGCAAACCCTGCCCATTCCACAATCGTAGGCATTTGATATTTTGGAATGGGACAACCTTGTCAAATTTTGCTCATTGATTTTAGCAAGACATGTGTTTGATATTTTCAAATGGGACGCCCTTTGCTGTCAGCAGCGTCGATCAATTTTTTCTTTATTCTTTAGTTGTGAAGTAAATATTGCCTCTGACATGTGAGTTGCTGAGATGCATAATCATCGATTGTATTTAATGTTCTCTATGAATTGCCAGGCCTGTGTGTTTGATTGCAATGTACAGAAACGCTAAAAAGCTGCTCAAACTCTTTGTACTCCTTCTGTTCCTTTTTACTTCGCACATTGTGAAAGTGCATACTTTTTTGTATAAGATTGGTCAAAGTAGAGATACTTTGACTGCAGACAAAACTTGTATGCACGACTAGAAAGGACCGGAGGGAGTACATGTGAAACTGCTGCAAATGAGGTGATCACCCTGGGAATAATGCTAGTATGTATTGTTTTGCATGTTCATCCAATGCCAGTGATACAGGAATTCGAACTAATCGAAATAAATTCATTCATACACAGTCAGATTTCATATAAACATGCCAGATTTCATTACATTTCATACATTCTTCAACTAAAAAGGGGTGCGCTGGAGGTATAATTAATTAACCGAAGCTACCCACCCGTGTCCCGCTGAGCCGAACAGAAGCTTCGGTGACTTAACTGCAGGTGCAGTTGCGTAACTGACATGTGGCCTGTTGGGCCCACGTGTCAGTCAACCAACTGCACCAGCAGTTAAGTAGAAGCAGCGTTCTTCTCCAGCGCAGCTCTCCGACTCCACGTCGCCGCCAAGAAGCTAACCGGCCGTCAATGGTCAACCCGCCTAGCTTGGCTTCAACCGGAGGGTAGCAGCGGTGGCCTTACTTGGACCCGAGCGGCGGCGACCTACCGTGTTCTACTCTTCCTCGTTTTCTGTGTGGCGCGGCCTCGTTGGCAGTGGGGCGGGGCCTCGGCAGAGCCGGCGATGTCCTCTGTGTCGTTGCCGGCGGGCGGCGCCTCAGCGGAGCGGTGGAAATCCTCCCCCACGTTGCCGGTAGGGTGGGGCCTCGGCTGAGCCGGCGATGTCCTCTGCCTCGTTGTTGGCGGGGCGGGGCCTCGGCGGAGCCGGCGGTGTCCTCTGCCTCGTTGTTGGCGCCGCGGGGCCTCGGCGGAGCAGGGCCTCGTCGACGCCAGCGGAGCGGGGACTCGTCGGAGCCGGCATTGTCCTCTGCCTCGTCCTCGGTCTCACCAAACAGCGCCTCGCCTGCTTCATAGCCCTCTTTGCTAGCCTCTTTGTAGGCGGCCGCAGCCTCCGCCACCCGCATGCGGTACCGCCAGCGCTCGAGGCGGCCCTTGCGGGCGGAGCGGTACGAGTCGAGCAGTGCCTCCTGCTCAGCCCGCTCCGCGGCGATCTGCTCCTCCGCCTACAGGTGCTCCTGGTGGAGATGGTGGTTGTAGGCGGCGTCGGCCTGCGCTTCCCGGAACTGCTCCTCACGCATCTGCCTCACCCTGTCCATATATTGGGCACGGGCCTTGCCGATGGTCATGGTGCAATGCACCGGCGAGGATGGCGTGGAGGAGGGGGTTGGCGCCGGATCGTCGACTACCATGTTCTCCATTGGGACGTCGTCGTCCTCCGGCTGCCTGCCGGCCAGCCGGTCGGCAGCAATGGCTGCCATCTCCTTGTGGTCCGTCGTCCGCCCGTCCCGAAGAGCGCTGGAGCGCGAGGAAGCCATGGTGGGCAGTAGTGGTGTGGATAGGAGAAAGGGAACAGATGCGAATGATTGCGGCTATGGCCGGCGCAGCAGTTTATATAGCAATGGTGGGCGGGCAGAGGGACGGACGTGTGGCGCCGGAGTAGCCGCCTCGGCAACCGCGTATCATTAATGTGGGCGGCAGATGGACGGACGGACATCACTTGTGTCGTTTGAAGGCGGAGCAATCGCCTGCACCGGGAAGCGGGGCGGGCGGCGCTGACTGTTTCAGGCGGAAAGCGCGCGCGGGCAAGGAGATGACTTTACTTGGAGAGGATGACAATGGGGACCCACCAGGTCCATAGCCTCACGTACGCAAGTGGCTCCTTATTATATATATATAACTATAATTTATTTTGCTTCCTCCTGGTTTCCTGACATCACGGTCCCACACCATTGTCAACCTATGTAGTAGTCAATAAACGAGAGAATTGCACAAGAAGCGGCCGACAGCTGGGACCAAGCAGCTCGAGCACTATTTGTGATTTTGAGGTGTGAGCACTGCAGGGTTTTTCGATGTTTAGCCCAGATATTAATTTTTCTCCTCTGAACAACAATGAAAACATCGTTGCATGTATTAACTGGGCGGGCTGTGGCCCGTCTAGCCCAGGCCAGATATCCAGCCAAGATATTAATCTTTTTCAAGCTGAAAATGGCTAGCCCAGCTATACTTTTTGTTAGGAATACCCAGGCAAGGTCAAGTTGTTATTCTCCGCCCCGCTGGGCTGCAAATCTTTCCTAGGAGGGATGCATTAGGCTTAACAAGAAAATGGGCTTTAAGAAATAATAAATGCGATGTAATTATAAAAACTGGGCAGTAACTATAAAAAATGCACCAAACACGTGATTACTTTATAAAATATTATTTTTGGATATTGAAAATTTTAATTTCATTAATTGTTGCGAGCGCAATGTTTTGTTGGATTTTTACGTAATATAAATTTATATTTAAATTGTATTTAATCTGACTAGAAATTTCGGGATAAAAATATTTTGGATCCATCAAAATGTGGGAAATTTTATTGAATTCTGTTTTGAACGGTTGGTTGAAATGGGCTGTACTTTTAACAAACTGTAAATGGGTTGTAGTAAATTCCATTAGAATTCAAAAATGGCCTACACATTCTTACAAATCTCAAATGGGCTATAAGTTCTCTGCCACACACTTCTGGCCTTACTAAGTTGACGTGTCCCCTAAAAAAACAGAGTTGACGCGTATGCACGGCTTTGTCAACTTATAGTCAACACACGGTTCTAGCAGCAGTGGCCGTTGGATGTCCATCCAACGGATGCCGTGCTTCTTCTTCAATCTCCGATATTCTAGCTTCACCCGCCCAAAAAATGATTCCTTCCCCTGACATCTGGGGCGCACCGTTTCAGAAGCTGACCTGTGGGCCTACTAAGTTGACGTACCAAGGGCTTTCTCAACTTAGTCAATATAAACGATTCTAGCTGCAGTGACCGTACGATGTCCATCCAACGGCCGTCGTGCTTCTTCAACCTCTGGTCTTCTTGCTCCAACCACCCAAAGCAGCGCCGGTCGTGCCGCCTGCTCCTGCCTCCCATGGTCAGCTGTGCTGCCGCGGAGGCCTCACCGCCCCCTACTACTCCCACCGCTGGCCAGGCCATCCCTCCACTCACCCACACCCCCTGTTATTCTGCGGCGACGGCAGCGCAGCCGAACCAGTGAACCCCCGTACTCCTCTCCGCGTGTGCATCCACTGCCGCGTCTTCCCCGGCTCCGCGTCGTCCCCTTCCTAGGCCTCGCCGTCGTCCACCGCCCTGGTGCTCTCGGCGCGGCGTGGTCAACGTGGTCAAGGAACGACTTCCATCGGATGTGGACTGTACGTGGAGAGGCTGACAGTTGGGTCCATGGCAGCCGCAAGGAAGTGCCTCCTTATTACGTGCAAAATAATTATTCCTCTACCTGACAGCGGGGACCCACCGGACGGGCCACCGTATTTCGCGAAAAAAATGATTCGCCCCCTGACTGCTGGGACCCATGAGCTACATCTTCGCACGCAAGGAAGTGCGTCCGAAAAAAAACGATTCGCCCCCCTGACTGCTGGGACCCACCAGCTACATCTTCACACACAAGGAAGTGCGTTCGAAAACAAAAGATTCGCCCCCGACTGCTGGGACCCACCAGCTACACCTTCGCACGCAAGGAAGGGCGTCCGGGCCAAAAAACGAATCGCCCCCCTGACTGCTGGGACCCAGCAGCTACACCTTCGCACGCAAGGAAGTGCGTCCGGGCAAAAAAACAAAATGATTCGCCCCCCTGACTGCTGGGACCCACCAGCTACATCTTCGCAGGCAAGGAAGTGCCTGACAGTCGGGACCCACCTGGTCGAAGCGTATGTAGCGTTGTGATTCTGGTCGCGAACGTGTACGTACATACTGGTCGATGTAGAGGCGCGCACGTGTCGTAGTAGAGGCGCGCACATGTTGTAGTAGAGGCGCGCACGTAGCATGTACACGTACGTACAGCGGCCAGGGTGCAAGAAAGAAAATACGGCCACGTATGTGTACATACGGGCAGGGCTCGTGTACATGGCTGGGTCGGAACGGAGAAACAACGTCGTCGTCGTGTTCATGGGGAGGCAACAGAATGCGTCGTGTTCATGGGGAGGCAACGGAATGCGTCGTGTTCATGGGGAGGCAATGGAATGCGTCGTGTTCATCGGGAGGCAACAGAATGCGTCGTGTTCATCGGGAGGCAACAGAACGCGTGGGAGCCAACCGGCTGGGTCAGAACGGAATGCGTGGTCGTGTTCATCGGGAGGGCTTGGACGGAACAGGCGATGGAAATGAGGCCTGGCGTATCGCAGAACGGAGGAAACAGACCTCCTACGTTCGGAACGGGGTCCTGTTGATCGGGAGGGGTGTGGCGTACCGCAAAACGGAGGAAACGGACCTCCTACGGTCGAAACGGGGGTCCTGTTGATCGGGAGGCGTGTGGCGTACCGCAAAACGGACGAAACGGACCTCCTGCGGTCGAAACGGGGGTCCTGTTGATCGGGAGGGGTGTGGCGTACCGCAAAACGGACGAAACGGACCTCCTACGGTCGAAACGGCGATCATGTTGATCGGGAGGGGTGTGATGTACCGCA